>NW_028120366.1:0-46398 GCF_965178545.1 Coloeus monedula
CTGCACCTGCCTTCTCACTTCCAAGTACCACCGCCAAGCTTACAGCCTTGCAGGGAGCCAAGAGGCGGATAGGCGTGTCGCCCAGAAGAACGTGCCAGGACGAAAAGACGCTCTTCCTTTCTCCTGCTCCTTGCCCGAATTGGGGTGCTGTGTTGAAAGTCTTGCCCAGCGAAAAGCTACTGCAGCAAGTGTTTCTCTCCAAACGCATTTCGCTGAGCGAGAGCTCCACGGACAGTTTGGACTCGGTGAAACAGCAAGAAAATGCTTGTCCGTGGAGCTGAAGGAAAATCCCTGCACAGCACACTGTGGCTGCGTGCAGTGTTCACGCTGAAGAGCGGCAAAGCTCCAAGCCACGGCTGGGCTTCACTTCTGTCCAGAGCACAGAAGGCGAAGAAGCAAGCAGCTGGGCACCGGGCTCATGTACTCAGGGGAGCCAATTTCAAATGTCCAGCCAAGAGCTGCTTCACAAGCAGCTGCAGCTGAGAAGGCTCTGGCTGCTTCCCAAAGGAAGGCGCAGCCCTTGCACTCCTGGACACAAGCTGGCCAGAAGCAGGTTCCTAAACCTGCCGTGCTGCAGAGTGCATGCAGCTGGAGCACAGGCAGAAGGAGGCGTCCAGAAAGAAGGCGTTCTTCAAGTACCCCCCTCCTCCAGGCAGCCTTGAAACTGAGCACAACACACTGCGCCTCGCCAGCTTCCTTCTCCCCATAGACGGACCGCCCCCTTCTTCACTCTCGCAGCTCCCTTGCCCACTTGCAGCAGCTGCTGCCAAAGAAGAAGGCTCCAGAAGTCAAAGCCTCTGCTGGGCTGCACTCTCCCCTTGCCTCACGTCAAAGCAGCAGACACTCTCGGCTGCACTCTGTATTTCCAGTCTCCGCTGCATCTACCACTGTCATCTCTGCATCTCCGAGCATAAAGCTGGGCACAATGCTTTCCAGGGAAAGCTGGAAGAGAACTTGGTAGCAGCACAAGTAGCCGCAGGTGGAACTTTCTGTTTGCAAGTGCTAACGTGAATCCGCACACAAGCGAGAGGCAGCCACGCTTCCTCTTGCAGCCTGTGCCGTGCGCACAGCAGCTCCGTGCCCTGCGCCTTCGTTGTGCCGGAGTCGAAGCGGTGTCTGGCTTCTCGCCCAGAGAGCACGGTGCCGGCAGAGAAATGCTCCAGGCTGCTGCCTCTGCCCAAACACGCCTGGGCTCTGCACTTTCTCTCTCGGCGCTAGGGAGCAGCACATTCGCTCTGCCTTGCAGCCTGAATCTGAACGGAAAGCTTCTCAGCTAAGTCTCGCCCAGAGAACAGTTGTAGGTCAACGAGCTTAGCCGGAGCTTACCGTCGACGCCTGGAAACCTGTATTTGCAGCACATCCTAGTGGTAGCCCTCTTTCCTTTACAGCATGCAACAGCGCCGGCACATCGCGGTGCTCTCTGCACCTGCCTTCTCACTTCCAAGTACCACCGCCAAGCTTACAGCCTTGCAGGGAGCCAAGAGGCGGATAGGCGTGTCGCCCAGAAGAACGTGCCAGGACGAAAAGACGCTCTTCCTTTCTCCTGCTCCTTGCCCGAATTGGGGTGCTGTGTTGAAAGTCTTGCCCAGCGAAAAGCTACTGCAGCAAGTGTTTCTCTCCAAACGCATTTCGCTGAGCGAGAGCTCCACGGACAGTTTGGACTCGGTGAAACAGCAAGAAAATGCTTGTCCGTGGAGCTGAAGGAAAATCCCTGCACAGCACACTGTGGCTGCGTGCAGTGTTCACGCTGAAGAGCGGCAAAGCTCCAAGCCACGGCTGGGCTTCACTTCTGTCCAGAGCACAGAAGGCGAAGAAGCAAGCAGCTGGGCACCGGGCTCATGTACTCAGGGGAGCCAATTTCAAATGTCCAGCCAAGAGCTGCTTCACAAGCAGCTGCAGCTGAGAAGGCTCTGGCTGCTTCCCAAAGGAAGGCGCAGCCCTTGCACTCCTGGACACAAGCTGGCCAGAAGCAGGTTCCTAAACCTGCCGTGCTGCAGAGTGCATGCAGCTGGAGCACAGGCAGAAGGAGGCGTCCAGAAAGAAGGCGTTCTTCAAGTACCCCCCTCCTCCAGGCAGCCTTGAAACTGAGCACAACACACTGCGCCTCGCCAGCTTCCTTCTCCCCATAGACCGACCGTCCCCTTCTTCACTCTCGCAGCTCCCTTGCCCACTTGCAGCAGCTGCTGCCAAAGAAGAAGGCTCCAGAAGTCAAAGCCTCTGCTGGGCTGCACTCTCCCCTTGCCTCACGTCAAAGCAGCAGACACTCTCGGCTGCACTCTGTACTTCCAGTCTCCGCTGCATCTACCACTGTCATCTCTGCATCTCCGAGCATAAAGCTGGGCACAATGCTTTCCAGGGAAAGCTGGAAGAGAACTAGGTAGCAGCACAAGTAGCCGCAGGTGGAACTTTCTGTTTGCAAGTGCTAACGTGAATCCGCACACAAGCGAGAGGCAGCCACGCTTCCTCTTGCAGCCTGTGCCATGCGCATAGCAGCTCCGTGCCCTGCGCCTTCGTTGTGCCGGAGTCGAAGCGGTGTCTGCTTCTCGCCCAGAGAGCACGGTGCCGGCAGAGAAATGCTCCAGGCTGCTGCCTCTGCCCAAACACGCCTGGGCTCTGCACTTTCTCTCTCGGCGCTAGGGAGCAGCACATTCGCTCTGCCTTGCAGCCTGAATCTGAACGGAAAGCCTCTCAGCTAAGTCTCGCCCAGAGAACAGTTGTAGGTCAACGAGCTTAGCCGGAGCTTACCGTCGACGCCTGGAAACCTGTATTTGCAGCACATCCTAGTGGTAGCCCTCTTTCCTTTACAGCATGCAACAGCGCCGGCACATCGCGGTGCTCTCTGCACCTGCCTTCTCACTTCCAAGTACCACCGCCAAGCTTACAGCCTTGCAGGGAGCCAAGAGGCGGATAGGCGTGTCGCCCAGAAGAACGTGCCAGGACGAAAAGACGCTCTTCCTTTCTCCTGCTCCTTGCCCGAATTGGGGTGCTGTGTTGAAAGTCTTGCCCAGCGAAAAGCTACTGCAGCAAGTGTTTCTCTCCAAACGCATTTCGCTGAGCGAGAGCTCCACGGACAGTTTGGACTCGGTGAAACAGCAAGAAAATGCTTGTCCGTGGAGCTGAAGGAAAATCCCTGCACAGCACACTGTGGCTGCGTGCAGTGTTCACGCTGAAGAGCGGCAAAGCTCCAAGCCACGGCTGGGCTTCACTTCTGTCCAGAGCACAGAAGGCGAAGAAGCAAGCAGCTGGGCACCGGGCTCATGTACTCAGGGGAGCCAATTTCAAATGTCCAGCCAAGAGCTGCTTCACAAGCAGCTGCAGCTGAGAAGGCTCTGGCTGCTTCCCAAAGGAAGGCGCAGCCCTTGCACTCCTGGACACAAGCTGGCCAGAAGCAGGTTCCTAAACCTGCCGTGCTGCAGAGTGCATGCAGCTGGAGCACAGGCAGAAGGAGGCGTCCAGAAAGAAGGCGTTCTTCAAGTACCCCCCTCCTCCAGGCAGCCTTGAAACTGAGCACAACACACTGCGCCTCGCCAGCTTCCTTCTCCCCATAGACGGACCGCCCCCTTCTTCACTCTCGCAGCTCCCTTGCCCACTTGCAGCAGCTGCTGCCAAAGAAGAAGGCTCCAGAAGTCAAAGCCTCTGCTGGGCTGCACTCTCCCCTTGCCTCACGTCAAAGCAGCAGACACTCTCGGCTGCACTCTGTATTTCCAGTCTCCGCTGCATCTACCACTGTCATCTCTGCATCTCCGAGCATAAAGCTGGGCACAATGCTTTCCAGGGAAAGCTGGAAGAGAACTAGGTAGCAGCACAAGTAGCCGCAGGTGGAACTTTCTGTTTGCAAGTGCTAACGTGAATCCGCACACAAGCGAGAGGCAGCCACGCTTCCTCTTGCAGCCTGTGCCATGCGCCTTCGTTGTGCCGGAGTCGAAGCGGTGTCTGCTTCTCGCCCAGAGAGCACGGTGCCGGCAGAGAAATGCTCCAGGCTGCTGCCTCTGCCCAAACACGCCTGGGCTCTGCACTTTCTCTCTCAGCGCTAGGGAGCAGCACATTCGCTCTGCCTTGCAGCCTGAATCTGAACGGAAAGCTTCTCAGCTAAGTCTCGCCCAGAGAACAGTTGTAGGTCAACGAGCTTAGCCGGAGCTTACCGTCGACGCCTGGAAACCTGTATTTGCAGCACATCCTAGTGGTAGCCCTCTTTCCTTTACAGCATGCAACAGCGCCGGCACATCGCGGTGCTCTCTGCACCTGCCTTCTCACTTCCAAGTACCACCGCCAAGCTTACAGCCTTGCAGGGAGCCAAGAGGCGGATAGGCGTGTCGCCCAGAAGAACGTGCCAGGACGAAAAGATGCTCTTCCTTTCTCCTGCTCCTTGCCCGAATTGGGGTGCTGTGTTGAAAGTCTTGCCCAGCGAAAAGCTACTGCAGCAAGTGTTTCTCTCCAAACGCATTTCGCTGAGCGAGAGCTCCACGGACAGTTTGGACTCGGTGAAACAGCAAGAAAATGCTTGTCCGTGGAGCTGAAGGAAAATCCCCGCACAGCACACTGTGGCTGCGTGCAGTGTTCACGCTGAAGAGCGGCAAAGCTCCAAGCCACGGCTGGGCTTCACTTCTGTCCAGAGCACAGAAGGCGAAGAAGCAAGCAGCTGGGCACCGGGCTCATGTACTCAGGGGAGCCAATTTCAAATGTCCAGCCAAGAGCTGCTTCACAAGCAGCTGCAGCTGAGAATGCTCTGGCTGCTTCCCAAAGGAAGGCGCAGCCCTTGCACTCCTGGACACAAGCTGGCCAGAAGCAGGTTCCTAAACCTGCCGTGCTGCAGAGTGCATGCAGCTGGAGCACAGGCAGAAGGAGGCGTCCAGAAAGAAGGCGTTCTTCAAGTACCCCCCTCCTCCAGGCAGCCTTGAAACTGAGCACAACACACTGCGCCTCGCCAGCTTCCTTCTCCCCATAGACCGACCGTCCCCTTCTTCACTCTCGCAGCTCCCTTGCCCACTTGCAGCAGCTGCTGCCAAAGAAGAAGGCTCCAGAAGTCAAAGCCTCTGCTGGGCTGCACTCTCCCCTTGCCTCACGTCAAAGCAGCAGACACTCTCGGCTGCACTCTGTACTTCCAGTCTCCGCTGCATCTACCACTGTCATCTCTGCATCTCCGAGCATAAAGCTGGGCACAATGCTTTCCAGGGAAAGCTGGAAGAGAACTAGGTAGCAGCACAAGTAGCCGCAGGTGGAACTTTCTGTTTGCAAGTGCTAACGTGAATCCGCACACAAGCGAGAGGCAGCCACGCTTCCTCTTGCAGCCTGTGCCATGCGCATAGCAGCTCCGTGCCCTGCGCCTTCGTTGTGCCGGAGTCGAAGCGGTGTCTGCTTCTCGCCCAGAGAGCACGGTGCCGGCAGAGAAATGCTCCAGGCTGCTGCCTCTGCCCAAACACGCCTGGGCTCTGCACTTTCTCTCTCGGCGCTAGGGAGCAGCACATTCGCTCTGCCTTGCAGCCTGAATCTGAACGGAAAGCTTCTCAGCTAAGTCTCGCCCAGAGAACAGTTGTAGGTCAACGAGCTTAGCCGGAGCTTACCGTCGACGCCTGGAAACCTGTATTTGCAGCACATCCTAGTGGTAGCCCTCTTTCCTTTACAGCATGCAACAGCGCCGGCACATCGCGGTGCTCTCTGCACCTGCCTTCTCACTTCCAAGTACCACCGCCAAGCTTACAGCCTTGCAGGGAGCCAAGAGGCGGATAGGCGTGTCGCCCAGAAGAACGTGCCAGGACGAAAAGACGCTCTTCCTTTCTCCTGCTCCTTGCCCGAATTGGGGTGCTGTGTTGAAAGTCTTGCCCAGCGAAAAGCTACTGCAGCAAGTGTTTCTCTCCAAACGCATTTCGCTGAGCGAGAGCTCCACGGACAGTTTGGACTCGGTGAAACAGCAAGAAAATGCTTGTCCGTGGAGCTGAAGGAAAATCCCTGCACAGCACACTGTGGCTGCGTGCAGTGTTCACGCTGAAGAGCGGCAAAGCTCCAAGCCACGGCTGGGCTTCACTTCTGTCCAGAGCACAGAAGGCGAAGAAGCAAGCAGCTGGGCACCGGGCTCATGTACTCAGGGGAGCCAATTTCAAATGTCCAGCCAAGAGCTGCTTCACAAGCAGCTGCAGCTGAGAAGGCTCTGGCTGCTTCCCAAAAGAAGGCGCAGCCCTTGCACTCCTGGACACAAGCTGGCCAGAAGCAGGTTCCTAAACCTGCCGTGCTGCAGAGTGCATGCAGCTGGAGCACAGGCAGAAGGAGGCGTCCAGAAAGAAGGCGTTCTTCAAGTACCCCCCTCCTCCAGGCAGCCTTGAAACTGAGCACAACACACTGCGCCTCGCCAGCTTCCTTCTCCCCATAGACGGACCGCCCCCTTCTTCACTCTCGCAGCTCCCTTGCCCACTTGCAGCAGCTGCTGCCAAAGAAGAAGGCTCCAGAAGTCAAAGCCTCTGCTGGGCTGCACTCTCCCCTTGCCTCACGTCAAAGCAGCAGACACTCTCGGCTGCACTCTGTATTTCCAGTCTCCGCTGCATCTACCACTGTCATCTCTGCATCTCCGAGCATAAAGCTGGGCACAATGCTTTCCAGGGAAAGCTGGAAGAGAACTTGGTAGCAGCACAAGTAGCCGCAGGTGGAACTTTCTGTTTGCAAGTGCTAACGTGAATCCGCACACAAGCGAGAGGCAGCCACGCTTCCTCTTGCAGCCTGTGCCGTGCGCACAGCAGCTCCGTGCCCTGCGCCTTCGTTGTGCCGGAGTCGAAGCGGTGTCTGGCTTCTCGCCCAGAGAGCACGGTGCCGGCAGAGAAATGCTCCAGGCTGCTGCCTCTGCCCAAACACGCCTGGGCTCTGCACTTTCTCTCTCGGCGCTAGGGAGCAGCACATTCGCTCTGCCTTGCAGCCTGAATCTGAACGGAAAGCTTCTCAGCTAAGTCTCGCCCAGAGAACAGTTGTAGGTCAACGAGCTTAGCCGGAGCTTACCGTCGACGCCTGGAAACCTGTATTTGCAGCACATCCTAGTGGTAGCCCTCTTTCCTTTACAGCATGCAACAGCGCCGGCACATCGCGGTGCTCTCTGCACCTGCCTTCTCACTTCCAAGTACCACCGCCAAGCTTACAGCCTTGCAGGGAGCCAAGAGGCGGATAGGCGTGTCGCCCAGAAGAACGTGCCAGGACGAAAAGACGCTCTTCCTTTCTCCTGCTCCTTGCCCGAATTGGGGTGCTGTGTTGAAAGTCTTGCCCAGCGAAAAGCTACTGCAGCAAGTGTTTCTCTCCAAACGCATTTCGCTGAGCGAGAGCTCCACGGACAGTTTGGACTCGGTGAAACAGCAAGAAAATGCTTGTCCGTGGAGCTGAAGGAAAATCCCTGCACAGCACACTGTGGCTGCGTGCAGTGTTCACGCTGAAGAGCGGCAAAGCTCCAAGCCACGGCTGGGCTTCACTTCTGTCCAGAGCACAGAAGGCGAAGAAGCAAGCAGCTGGGCACCGGGCTCATGTACTCAGGGGAGCCAATTTCAAATGTCCAGCCAAGAGCTGCTTCACAAGCAGCTGCAGCTGAGAAGGCTCTGGCTGCTTCCCAAAGGAAGGCGCAGCCCTTGCACTCCTGGACACAAGCTGGCCAGAAGCAGGTTCCTAAACCTGCCGTGCTGCAGAGTGCATGCAGCTGGAGCACAGGCAGAAGGAGGCGTCCAGAAAGAAGGCGTTCTTCAAGTACCCCCCTCCTCCAGGCAGCCTTGAAACTGAGCACAGCACACTGCGCCTCGCCAGCTTCCTTCTCCCCATAGACGGACCGCCCCCTTCTTCACTCTCGCAGCTCCCTTGCCCACTTGCAGCAGCTGCTGCCAAAGAAGAAGGCTCCAGAAGTCAAAGCCTCTGCTGGGCTGCACTCTCCCCTTGCCTCACGTCAAAGCAGCAGACACTCTCGGCTGCACTCTGTATTTCCAGTCTCCGCTGCATCTACCACTGTCATCTCTGCATCTCCGAGCATAAAGCTGGGCACAATGCTTTCCAGGGAAAGCTGGAAGAGAACTAGGTAGCAGCACAAGTAGCCGCAGGTGGAACTTTCTGTTTGCAAGTGCTAACGTGAATCCGCACACAAGCGAGAGGCAGCCACGCTTCCTCTTGCAGCCTGTGCCATGCGCCTTCGTTGTGCCGGAGTCGAAGCGGTGTCTGCTTCTCGCCCAGAGAGCACGGTGCCGGCAGAGAAATGCTCCAGGCTGCTGCCTCTGCCCAAACACGCCTGGGCTCTGCACTTTCTCTCTCAGCGCTAGGGAGCAGCACATTCGCTCTGCCTTGCAGCCTGAATCTGAACGGAAAGCCTCTGAGCTAAGTCTCGCCCAGAGAACAGTTGTAGGTCAACGAGCTTAGCCGGAGCTTACCGTCGACGCCTGGAAACCTGTATTTGCAGCACATCCTAGTGGTAGCCCTCTTTCCTTTACAGCATGCAACAGCGCCGGCACATCGCGGTGCTCTCTGCACCTGCCTTCTCACTTCCAAGTACCACCGCCAAGCTTACAGCCTTGCAGGGAGCCAAGAGGCGGATAGGCGTGTCGCCCAGAAGAACGTGCCAGGACGAAAAGATGCTCTTCCTTTCTCCTGCTCCTTGCCCGAATTGGGGTGCTGTGTTGAAAGTCTTGCCCAGCGAAAAGCTACTGCAGCAAGTGTTTCTCTCCAAACGCATTTCGCTGAGCGAGAGCTCCACGGACAGTTTGGACTCGGTGAAACAGCAAGAAAATGCTTGTCCGTGGAGCTGAAGGAAAATCCCCGCACAGCACACTGTGGCTGCGTGCAGTGTTCACGCTGAAGAGCGGCAAAGCTCCAAGCCACGGCTGGGCTTCACTTCTGTCCAGAGCACAGAAGGCGAAGAAGCAAGCAGCTGGGCACCGGGCTCATGTACTCAGGGGAGCCAATTTCAAATGTCCAGCCAAGAGCTGCTTCACAAGCAGCTGCAGCTGAGAATGCTCTGGCTGCTTCCCAAAGGAAGGCGCAGCCCTTGCACTCCTGGACACAAGCTGGCCAGAAGCAGGTTCCTAAACCTGCCGTGCTGCAGAGTGCATGCAGCTGGAGCACAGGCAGAAGGAGGCGTCCAGAAAGAAGGCGTTCTTCAAGTACCCCCCTCCTCCAGGCAGCCTTGAAACTGAGCACAACACACTGCGCCTCGCCAGCTTCCTTCTCCCCATAGACCGACCGTCCCCTTCTTCACTCTCGCAGCTCCCTTGCCCACTTGCAGCAGCTGCTGCCAAAGAAGAAGGCTCCAGAAGTCAAAGCCTCTGCTGGGCTGCACTCTCCCCTTGCCTCACGTCAAAGCAGCAGACACTCTCGGCTGCACTCTGTACTTCCAGTCTCCGCTGCATCTACCACTGTCATCTCTGCATCTCCGAGCATAAAGCTGGGCACAATGCTTTCCAGGGAAAGCTGGAAGAGAACTAGGTAGCAGCACAAGTAGCCGCAGGTGGAACTTTCTGTTTGCAAGTGCTAACGTGAATCCGCACACAAGCGAGAGGCAGCCACGCTTCCTCTTGCAGCCTGTGCCATGCGCATAGCAGCTCCGTGCCCTGCGCCTTCGTTGTGCCGGAGTCGAAGCGGTGTCTGCTTCTCGCCCAGAGAGCACGGTGCCGGCAGAGAAATGCTCCAGGCTGCTGCCTCTGCCCAAACACGCCTGGGCTCTGCACTTTCTCTCTCAGCGCTAGGGAGCAGCACATTCGCTCTGCCTTGCAGCCTGAATCTGAACGGAAAGCTTCTCAGCTAAGTCTCGCCCAGAGAACAGTTGTAGGTCAACGAGCTTAGCCGGAGCTTACCGTCGACGCCTGGAAACCTGTATTTGCAGCACATCCTAGTGGTAGCCCTCTTTCCTTTACAGCATGCAACAGCGCCGGCACATCGCGGTGCTCTCTGCACCTGCCTTCTCACTTCCAAGTACCACCGCCAAGCTTACAGCCTTGCAGGGAGCCAAGAGGCGGATAGGCGTGTCGCCCAGAAGAACGTGCCAGGACGAAAAGACGCTCTTCCTTTCTCCTGCTCCTTGCCCGAATTGGGGTGCTGTGTTGAAAGTCTTGCCCAGCGAAAAGCTACTGCAGCAAGTGTTTCTCTCCAAACGCATTTCGCTGAGCGAGAGCTCCACGGACAGTTTGGACTCGGTGAAACAGCAAGAAAATGCTTGTCCGTGGAGCTGAAGGAAAATCCCTGCACAGCACACTGTGGCTGCGTGCAGTGTTCACGCTGAAGAGCGGCAAAGCTCCAAGCCACGGCTGGGCTTCACTTCTGTCCAGAGCACAGAAGGCGAAGAAGCAAGCAGCTGGGCACCGGGCTCATGTACTCAGGGGAGCCAATTTCAAATGTCCAGCCAAGAGCTGCTTCACAAGCAGCTGCAGCTGAGAAGGCTCTGGCTGCTTCCCAAAGGAAGGCGCAGCCCTTGCACTCCTGGACACAAGCTGGCCAGAAGCAGGTTCCTAAACCTGCCGTGCTGCAGAGTGCATGCAGCTGGAGCACAGGCAGAAGGAGGCGTCCAGAAAGAAGGCGTTCTTCAAGTACCCCCCTCCTCCAGGCAGCCTTGAAACTGAGCACAACACACTGCGCCTCGCCAGCTTCCTTCTCCCCATAGACGGACCGCCCCCTTCTTCACTCTCGCAGCTCCCTTGCCCACTTGCAGCAGCTGCTGCCAAAGAAGAAGGCTCCAGAAGTCAAAGCCTCTGCTGGGCTGCACTCTCCCCTTGCCTCACGTCAAAGCAGCAGACACTCTCGGCTGCACTCTGTACTTCCAGTCTCCGCTGCATCTACCACTGTCATCTCTGCATCTCCGAGCATAAAGCTGGGCACAATGCTTTCCAGGGAAAGCTGGAAGAGAACTAGGTAGCAGCACAAGTAGCCGCAGGTGGAACTTTCTGTTTGCAAGTGCTAACGTGAATCCGCACACAAGCGAGAGGCAGCCACGCTTCCTCTTGCAGCCTGTGCCATGCGCATAGCAGCTCCGTGCCCTGCGCCTTCGTTGTGCCGGAGTCGAAGCGGTGTCTGCTTCTCGCCCAGAGAGCACGGTGCCGGCAGAGAAATGCTCCAGGCTGCTGCCTCTGCCCAAACACGCCTGGGCTCTGCACTTTCTCTCTCGGCGCTAGGGAGCAGCACATTCGCTCTGCCTTGCAGCCTGAATCTGAACGGAAAGCTTCTCAGCTAAGTCTCGCCCAGAGAACAGTTGTAGGTCAACGAGCTTAGCCGGAGCTTACCGTCGACGCCTGGAAACCTGTATTTGCAGCACATCCTAGTGGTAGCCCTCTTTCCTTTACAGCATGCAACAGCGCCGGCACATCGCGGTGCTCTCTGCACCTGCCTTCTCACTTCCAAGTACCACCGCCAAGCTTACAGCCTTGCAGGGAGCCAAGAGGCGGATAGGCGTGTCGCCCAGAAGAACGTGCCAGGACGAAAAGACGCTCTTCCTTTCTCCTGCTCCTTGCCCGAATTGGGGTGCTGTGTTGAAAGTCTTGCCCAGCGAAAAGCTACTGCAGCAAGTGTTTCTCTCCAAACGCATTTCGCTGAGCGAGAGCTCCACGGACAGTTTGGACTCGGTGAAACAGCAAGAAAATGCTTGTCCGTGGAGCTGAAGGAAAATCCCTGCACAGCACACTGTGGCTGCGTGCAGTGTTCACGCTGAAGAGCGGCAAAGCTCCAAGCCACGGCTGGGCTTCACTTCTGTCCAGAGCACAGAAGGCGAAGAAGCAAGCAGCTGGGCACCGGGCTCATGTACTCAGGGGAGCCAATTTCAAATGTCCAGCCAAGAGCTGCTTCACAAGCAGCTGCAGCTGAGAAGGCTCTGGCTGCTTCCCAAAAGAAGGCGCAGCCCTTGCACTCCTGGACACAAGCTGGCCAGAAGCAGGTTCCTAAACCTGCCGTGCTGCAGAGTGCATGCAGCTGGAGCACAGGCAGAAGGAGGCGTCCAGAAAGAAGGCGTTCTTCAAGTACCCCCCTCCTCCAGGCAGCCTTGAAACTGAGCACAACACACTGCGCCTCGCCAGCTTCCTTCTCCCCATAGACGGACCGCCCCCTTCTTCACTCTCGCAGCTCCCTTGCCCACTTGCAGCAGCTGCTGCCAAAGAAGAAGGCTCCAGAAGTCAAAGCCTCTGCTGGGCTGCACTCTCCCCTTGCCTCACGTCAAAGCAGCAGACACTCTCGGCTGCACTCTGTATTTCCAGTCTCCGCTGCATCTACCACTGTCATCTCTGCATCTCCGAGCATAAAGCTGGGCACAATGCTTTCCAGGGAAAGCTGGAAGAGAACTTGGTAGCAGCACAAGTAGCCGCAGGTGGAACTTTCTGTTTGCAAGTGCTAACGTGAATCCGCACACAAGCGAGAGGCAGCCACGCTTCCTCTTGCAGCCTGTGCCGTGCGCACAGCAGCTCCGTGCCCTGCGCCTTCGTTGTGCCGGAGTCGAAGCGGTGTCTGGCTTCTCGCCCAGAGAGCACGGTGCCGGCAGAGAAATGCTCCAGGCTGCTGCCTCTGCCCAAACACGCCTGGGCTCTGCACTTTCTCTCTCGGCGCTAGGGAGCAGCACATTCGCTCTGCCTTGCAGCCTGAATCTGAACGGAAAGCTTCTCAGCTAAGTCTCGCCCAGAGAACAGTTGTAGGTCAACGAGCTTAGCCGGAGCTTACCGTCGACGCCTGGAAACCTGTATTTGCAGCACATCCTAGTGGTAGCCCTCTTTCCTTTACAGCATGCAACAGCGCCGGCACATCGCGGTGCTCTCTGCACCTGCCTTCTCACTTCCAAGTACCACCGCCAAGCTTACAGCCTTGCAGGGAGCCAAGAGGCGGATAGGCGTGTCGCCCAGAAGAACGTGCCAGGACGAAAAGACGCTCTTCCTTTCTCCTGCTCCTTGCCCGAATTGGGGTGCTGTGTTGAAAGTCTTGCCCAGCGAAAAGCTACTGCAGCAAGTGTTTCTCTCCAAACGCATTTCGCTGAGCGAGAGCTCCACGGACAGTTTGGACTCGGTGAAACAGCAAGAAAATGCTTGTCCGTGGAGCTGAAGGAAAATCCCTGCACAGCACACTGTGGCTGCGTGCAGTGTTCACGCTGAAGAGCGGCAAAGCTCCAAGCCACGGCTGGGCTTCACTTCTGTCCAGAGCACAGAAGGCGAAGAAGCAAGCAGCTGGGCACCGGGCTCATGTACTCAGGGGAGCCAATTTCAAATGTCCAGCCAAGAGCTGCTTCACAAGCAGCTGCAGCTGAGAATGCTCTGGCTGCTTCCCAAAGGAAGGCGCAGCCCTTGCACTCCTGGACACAAGCTGGCCAGAAGCAGGTTCCTAAACCTGCCGTGCTGCAGAGTGCATGCAGCTGGAGCACAGGCAGAAGGAGGCGTCCAGAAAGAAGGCGTTCTTCAAGTACCCCCCTCCTCCAGGCAGCCTTGAAACTGAGCACAACACACTGCGCCTCGCCAGCTTCCTTCTCCCCATAGACGGACCGCCCCCTTCTTCACTCTCGCAGCTCCCTTGCCCACTTGCAGCAGCTGCTGCCAAAGAAGAAGGCTCCAGAAGTCAAAGCCTCTGCTGGGCTGCACTCTCCCCTTGCCTCACGTCAAAGCAGCAGACACTCTCGGCTGCACTCTGTATTTCCAGTCTCCGCTGCATCTACCACTGTCATCTCTGCATCTCCGAGCATAAAGCTGGGCACAATGCTTTCCAGGGAAAGCTGGAAGAGAACTAGGTAGCAGCACAAGTAGCCGCAGGTGGAACTTTCTGTTTGCAAGTGCTAACGTGAATCCGCACACAAGCGAGAGGCAGCCACGCTTCCTCTTGCAGCCTGTGCCATGCGCATAGCAGCTCCGTGCCCTGCGCCTTCGTTGTGCCGGAGTCGAAGCGGTGTCTGCTTCTCGCCCAGAGAGCACGGTGCCGGCAGAGAAATGCTCCAGGCTGCTGCCTCTGCCCAAACACGCCTGGGCTCTGCACTTTCTCTCTCGGCGCTAGGGAGCAGCACATTCGCTCTGCCTTGCAGCCTGAATCTGAACGGAAAGCTTCTCAGCTAAGTCTCGCCCAGAGAACAGTTGTAGGTCAACGAGCTTAGCCGGAGCTTACCGTCGACGCCTGGAAACCTGTATTTGCAGCACATCCTAGTGGTAGCCCTCTTTCCTTTACAGCATGCAACAGCGCCGGCACATCGCGGTGCTCTCTGCACCTGCCTTCTCACTTCCAAGTACCACCGCCAAGCTTACAGCCTTGCAGGGAGCCAAGAGGCGGATAGGCGTGTCGCCCAGAAGAACGTGCCAGGACGAAAAGACGCTCTTCCTTTCTCCTGCTCCTTGCCCGAATTGGGGTGCTGTGTTGAAAGTCTTGCCCAGCGAAAAGCTACTGCAGCAAGTGTTTCTCTCCAAACGCATTTCGCTGAGCGAGAGCTCCACGGACAGTTTGGACTCGGTGAAACAGCAAGAAAATGCTTGTCCGTGGAGCTGAAGGAAAATCCCTGCACAGCACACTGTGGCTGCGTGCAGTGTTCACGCTGAAGAGCGGCAAAGCTCCAAGCCACGGCTGGGCTTCACTTCTGTCCAGAGCACAGAAGGCGAAGAAGCAAGCAGCTGGGCACCGGGCTCATGTACTCAGGGGAGCCAATTTCAAATGTCCAGCCAAGAGCTGCTTCACAAGCAGCTGCAGCTGAGAAGGCTCTGGCTGCTTCCCAAAGGAAGGCGCAGCCCTTGCACTCCTGGACACAAGCTGGCCAGAAGCAGGTTCCTAAACCTGCCGTGCTGCAGAGTGCATGCAGCTGGAGCACAGGCAGAAGGAGGCGTCCAGAAAGAAGGCGTTCTTCAAGTACCCCCCTCCTCCAGGCAGCCTTGAAACTGAGCACAGCACACTGCGCCTCGCCAGCTTCCTTCTCCCCATAGACGGACCGCCCCCTTCTTCACTCTCGCAGCTCCCTTGCCCACTTGCAGCAGCTGCTGCCAAAGAAGAAGGCTCCAGAAGTCAAAGCCTCTGCTGGGCTGCACTCTCCCCTTGCCTCACGTCAAAGCAGCAGACACTCTCGGCTGCACTCTGTATTTCCAGTCTCCGCTGCATCTACCACTGTCATCTCTGCATCTCCGAGCATAAAGCTGGGCACAATGCTTTCCAGGGAAAGCTGGAAGAGAACTAGGTAGCAGCACAAGTAGCCGCAGGTGGAACTTTCTGTTTGCAAGTGCTAACGTGAATCCGCACACAAGCGAGAGGCAGCCACGCTTCCTCTTGCAGCCTGTGCCATGCGCCTTCGTTGTGCCGGAGTCGAAGCGGTGTCTGCTTCTCGCCCAGAGAGCACGGTGCCGGCAGAGAAATGCTCCAGGCTGCTGCCTCTGCCCAAACACGCCTGGGCTCTGCACTTTCTCTCTCAGCGCTAGGGAGCAGCACATTCGCTCTGCCTTGCAGCCTGAATCTGAACGGAAAGCCTCTGAGCTAAGTCTCGCCCAGAGAACAGTTGTAGGTCAACGAGCTTAGCCGGAGCTTACCGTCGACGCCTGGAAACCTGTATTTGCAGCACATCCTAGTGGTAGCCCTCTTTCCTTTACAGCATGCAACAGCGCCGGCACATCGCGGTGCTCTCTGCACCTGCCTTCTCACTTCCAAGTACCACCGCCAAGCTTACAGCCTTGCAGGGAGCCAAGAGGCGGATAGGCGTGTCGCCCAGAAGAACGTGCCAGGACGAAAAGATGCTCTTCCTTTCTCCTGCTCCTTGCCCGAATTGGGGTGCTGTGTTGAAAGTCTTGCCCAGCGAAAAGCTACTGCAGCAAGTGTTTCTCTCCAAACGCATTTCGCTGAGCGAGAGCTCCACGGACAGTTTGGACTCGGTGAAACAGCAAGAAAATGCTTGTCCGTGGAGCTGAAGGAAAATCCCCGCACAGCACACTGTGGCTGCGTGCAGTGTTCACGCTGAAGAGCGGCAAAGCTCCAAGCCACGGCTGGGCTTCACTTCTGTCCAGAGCACAGAAGGCGAAGAAGCAAGCAGCTGGGCACCGGGCTCATGTACTCAGGGGAGCCAATTTCAAATGTCCAGCCAAGAGCTGCTTCACAAGCAGCTGCAGCTGAGAATGCTCTGGCTGCTTCCCAAAGGAAGGCGCAGCCCTTGCACTCCTGGACACAAGCTGGCCAGAAGCAGGTTCCTAAACCTGCCGTGCTGCAGAGTGCATGCAGCTGGAGCACAGGCAGAAGGAGGCGTCCAGAAAGAAGGCGTTCTTCAAGTACCCCCCTCCTCCAGGCAGCCTTGAAACTGAGCACAACACACTGCGCCTCGCCAGCTTCCTTCTCCCCATAGACCGACCGTCCCCTTCTTCACTCTCGCAGCTCCCTTGCCCACTTGCAGCAGCTGCTGCCAAAGAAGAAGGCTCCAGAAGTCAAAGCCTCTGCTGGGCTGCACTCTCCCCTTGCCTCACGTCAAAGCAGCAGACACTCTCGGCTGCACTCTGTATTTCCAGTCTCCGCTGCATCTACCACTGTCATCTCTGCATCTCCGAGCATAAAGCTGGGCACAATGCTTTCCAGGGAAAGCTGGAAGAGAACTAGGTAGCAGCACAAGTAGCCGCAGGTGGAACTTTCTGTTTGCAAGTGCTAACGTGAATCCGCACACAAGCGAGAGGCAGCCACGCTTCCTCTTGCAGCCTGTGCCATGCGCATAGCAGCTCCGTGCCC
Organism: Coloeus monedula; assembly: GCF_965178545.1. Lineage (NCBI taxonomy): Eukaryota > Metazoa > Chordata > Aves > Passeriformes > Corvidae > Coloeus > Coloeus monedula. Next base: position 16,630 of record NW_028120366.1, read on the forward strand.
TGCGCCTTCGTTGTGCCGGAGTCGAAGCGGTGTCTGCTTCTCGCCCAGAGAGCACGGTGCCGGCAGAGAAATGCTCCAGGCTGCTGCCTCTGCCCAAACACGCCTGGGCTCTGCACTTTCTCTCTCAGCGCTAGGGAGCAGCACATTCGCTCTGCCTTGCAGCCTGAATCTGAACGGAAAGCTTCTCAGCTAAGTCTCGCCCAGAGAACAGTTGTAGGTCAACGAGCTTAGCCGGAGCTTACCGTCGACGCCTGGAAACCTGTATTTGCAGCACATCCTAGTGGTAGCCCTCTTTCCTTTACAGCATGCAACAGCGCCGGCACATCGCGGTGCTCTCTGCACCTGCCTTCTCACTTCCAAGTACCACCGCCAAGCTTACAGCCTTGCAGGGAGCCAAGAGGCGGATAGGCGTGTCGCCCAGAAGAACGTGCCAGGACGAAAAGACGCTCTTCCTTTCTCCTGCTCCTTGCCCGAATTGGGGTGCTGTGTTGAAAGTCTTGCCCAGCGAAAAGCTACTGCAGCAAGTGTTTCTCTCCAAACGCATTTCGCTGAGCGAGAGCTCCACGGACAGTTTGGACTCGGTGAAACAGCAAGAAAATGCTTGTCCGTGGAGCTGAAGGAAAATCCCTGCACAGCACACTGTGGCTGCGTGCAGTGTTCACGCTGAAGAGCGGCAAAGCTCCAAGCCACGGCTGGGCTTCACTTCTGTCCAGAGCACAGAAGGCGAAGAAGCAAGCAGCTGGGCACCGGGCTCATGTACTCAGGGGAGCCAATTTCAAATGTCCAGCCAAGAGCTGCTTCACAAGCAGCTGCAGCTGAGAAGGCTCTGGCTGCTTCCCAAAGGAAGGCGCAGCCCTTGCACTCCTGGACACAAGCTGGCCAGAAGCAGGTTCCTAAACCTGCCGTGCTGCAGAGTGCATGCAGCTGGAGCACAGGCAGAAGGAGGCGTCCAGAAAGAAGGCGTTCTTCAAGTACCCCCCTCCTCCAGGCAGCCTTGAAACTGAGCACAACACACTGCGCCTCGCCAGCTTCCTTCTCCCCATAGACGGACCGCCCCCTTCTTCACTCTCGCAGCTCCCTTGCCCACTTGCAGCAGCTGCTGCCAAAGAAGAAGGCTCCAGAAGTCAAAGCCTCTGCTGGGCTGCACTCTCCCCTTGCCTCACGTCAAAGCAGCAGACACTCTCGGCTGCACTCTGTATTTCCAGTCTCCGCTGCATCTACCACTGTCATCTCTGCATCTCCGAGCATAAAGCTGGGCACAATGCTTTCCAGGGAAAGCTGGAAGAGAACTTGGTAGCAGCACAAGTAGCCGCAGGTGGAACTTTCTGTTTGCAAGTGCTAACGTGAATCCGCACACAAGCGAGAGGCAGCCACGCTTCCTCTTGCAGCCTGTGCCGTGCGCACAGCAGCTCCGTGCCCTGCGCCTTCGTTGTGCCGGAGTCGAAGCGGTGTCTGGCTTCTCGCCCAGAGAGCACGGTGCCGGCAGAGAAATGCTCCAGGCTGCTGCCTCTGCCCAAACACGCCTGGGCTCTGCACTTTCTCTCTCGGCGCTAGGGAGCAGCACATTCGCTCTGCCTTGCAGCCTGAATCTGAACGGAAAGCTTCTCAGCTAAGTCTCGCCCAGAGAACAGTTGTAGGTCAACGAGCTTAGCCGGAGCTTACCGTCGACGCCTGGAAACCTGTATTTGCAGCACATCCTAGTGGTAGCCCTCTTTCCTTTACAGCATGCAACAGCGCCGGCACATCGCGGTGCTCTCTGCACCTGCCTTCTCACTTCCAAGTACCACCGCCAAGCTTACAGCCTTGCAGGGAGCCAAGAGGCGGATAGGCGTGTCGCCCAGAAGAACGTGCCAGGACGAAAAGACGCTCTTCCTTTCTCCTGCTCCTTGCCCGAATTGGGGTGCTGTGTTGAAAGTCTTGCCCAGCGAAAAGCTACTGCAGCAAGTGTTTCTCTCCAAACGCATTTCGCTGAGCGAGAGCTCCACGGACAGTTTGGACTCGGTGAAACAGCAAGAAAATGCTTGTCCGTGGAGCTGAAGGAAAATCCCTGCACAGCACACTGTGGCTGCGTGCAGTGTTCACGCTGAAGAGCGGCAAAGCTCCAAGCCACGGCTGGGCTTCACTTCTGTCCAGAGCACAGAAGGCGAAGAAGCAAGCAGCTGGGCACCGGGCTCATGTACTCAGGGGAGCCAATTTCAAATGTCCAGCCAAGAGCTGCTTCACAAGCAGCTGCAGCTGAGAAGGCTCTGGCTGCTTCCCAAAGGAAGGCGCAGCCCTTGCACTCCTGGACACAAGCTGGCCAGAAGCAGGTTCCTAAACCTGCCGTGCTGCAGAGTGCATGCAGCTGGAGCACAGGCAGAAGGAGGCGTCCAGAAAGAAGGCGTTCTTCAAGTACCCCCCTCCTCCAGGCAGCCTTGAAACTGAGCACAACACACTGCGCCTCGCCAGCTTCCTTCTCCCCATAGACCGACCGTCCCCTTCTTCACTCTCGCAGCTCCCTTGCCCACTTGCAGCAGCTGCTGCCAAAGAAGAAGGCTCCAGAAGTCAAAGCCTCTGCTGGGCTGCACTCTCCCCTTGCCTCACGTCAAAGCAGCAGACACTCTCGGCTGCACTCTGTACTTCCAGTCTCCGCTGCATCTACCACTGTCATCTCTGCATCTCCGAGCATAAAGCTGGGCACAATGCTTTCCAGGGAAAGCTGGAAGAGAACTAGGTAGCAGCACAAGTAGCCGCAGGTGGAACTTTCTGTTTGCAAGTGCTAACGTGAATCCGCACACAAGCGAGAGGCAGCCACGCTTCCTCTTGCAGCCTGTGCCATGCGCATAGCAGCTCCGTGCCCTGCGCCTTCGTTGTGCCGGAGTCGAAGCGGTGTCTGCTTCTCGCCCAGAGAGCACGGTGCCGGCAGAGAAATGCTCCAGGCTGCTGCCTCTGCCCAAACACGCCTGGGCTCTGCACTTTCTCTCTCGGCGCTAGGGAGCAGCACATTCGCTCTGCCTTGCAGCCTGAATCTGAACGGAAAGCCTCTCAGCTAAGTCTCGCCCAGAGAACAGTTGTAGGTCAACGAGCTTAGCCGGAGCTTACCGTCGACGCCTGGAAACCTGTATTTGCAGCACATCCTAGTGGTAGCCCTCTTTCCTTTACAGCATGCAACAGCGCCGGCACATCGCGGTGCTCTCTGCACCTGCCTTCTCACTTCCAAGTACCACCGCCAAGCTTACAGCCTTGCAGGGAGCCAAGAGGCGGATAGGCGTGTCGCCCAGAAGAACGTGCCAGGACGAAAAGACGCTCTTCCTTTCTCCTGCTCCTTGCCCGAATTGGGGTGCTGTGTTGAAAGTCTTGCCCAGCGAAAAGCTACTGCAGCAAGTGTTTCTCTCCAAACGCATTTCGCTGAGCGAGAGCTCCACGGACAGTTTGGACTCGGTGAAACAGCAAGAAAATGCTTGTCCGTGGAGCTGAAGGAAAATCCCTGCACAGCACACTGTGGCTGCGTGCAGTGTTCACGCTGAAGAGCGGCAAAGCTCCAAGCCACGGCTGGGCTTCACTTCTGTCCAGAGCACAGAAGGCGAAGAAGCAAGCAGCTGGGCACCGGGCTCATGTACTCAGGGGAGCCAATTTCAAATGTCCAGCCAAGAGCTGCTTCACAAGCAGCTGCAGCTGAGAAGGCTCTGGCTGCTTCCCAAAGGAAGGCGCAGCCCTTGCACTCCTGGACACAAGCTGGCCAGAAGCAGGTTCCTAAACCTGCCGTGCTGCAGAGTGCATGCAGCTGGAGCACAGGCAGAAGGAGGCGTCCAGAAAGAAGGCGTTCTTCAAGTACCCCCCTCCTCCAGGCAGCCTTGAAACTGAGCACAACACACTGCGCCTCGCCAGCTTCCTTCTCCCCATAGACGGACCGCCCCCTTCTTCACTCTCGCAGCTCCCTTGCCCACTTGCAGCAGCTGCTGCCAAAGAAGAAGGCTCCAGAAGTCAAAGCCTCTGCTGGGCTGCACTTTCCCCTTGCCTCACGTCAAAGCAGCAGACACTCTCGGCTGCACTCTGTATTTCCAGTCTCCGCTGCATCTACCACTGTCATCTCTGCATCTCCGAGCATAAAGCTGGGCACAATGCTTTCCAGGGAAAGCTGGAAGAGAACTTGGTAGCAGCACAAGTAGCCGCAGGTGGAACTTTCTGTTTGCAAGTGCTAACGTGAATCCGCACACAAGCGAGAGGCAGCCACGCTTCCTCTTGCAGCCTGTGCCGTGCGCACAGCAGCTCCGTGCCCTGCGCCTTCGTTGTGCCGGAGTCGAAGCGGTGTCTGGCTTCTCGCCCAGAGAGCACGGTGCCGGCAGAGAAATGCTCCAGGCTGCTGCCTCTGCCCAAACACGCCTGGGCTCTGCACTTTCTCTCTCGGCGCTAGGGAGCAGCACATTCGCTCTGCCTTGCAGCCTGAATCTGAACGGAAAGCTTCTCAGCTAAGTCTCGCCCAGAGAACAGTTGTAGGTCAACGAGCTTAGCCGGAGCTTACCGTCGACGCCTGGAAACCTGTATTTGCAGCACATCCTAGTGGTAGCCCTCTTTCCTTTACAGCATGCAACAGCGCCGGCACATCGCGGTGCTCTCTGCACCTGCCTTCTCACTTCCAAGTACCACCGCCAAGCTTACAGCCTTGCAGGGAGCCAAGAGGCGGATAGGCGTGTCGCCCAGAAGAACGTGCCAGGACGAAAAGACGCTCTTCCTTTCTCCTGCTCCTTGCCCGAATTGGGGTGCTGTGTTGAAAGTCTTGCCCAGCGAAAAGCTACTGCAGCAAGTGTTTCTCTCCAAACGCATTTCGCTGAGCGAGAGCTCCACGGACAGTTTGGACTCGGTGAAACAGCAAGAAAATGCTTGTCCGTGGAGCTGAAGGAAAATCCCTGCACAGCACACTGTGGCTGCGTGCAGTGTTCACGCTGAAAGAGCGGCAAAGCTCCAAGCCACGGCTGGGCTTCACTTCTGTCCAGAGCACAGAAGGCGAAGAAGCAAGCAGCTGGGCACCGGGCTCATGTACTCAGGGGAGCCAATTTCAAATGTCCAGCCAAGAGCTGCTTCACAAGCAGCTGCAGCTGAGAAGGCTCTGGCTGCTTCCCAAAGGAAGGCGCAGCCCTTGCACTCCTGGACACAAGCTGGCCAGAAGCAGGTTCCTAAACCTGCCGTGCTGCAGAGTGCATGCAGCTGGAGCACAGGCAGAAGGAGGCGTCCAGAAAGAAGGCGTTCTTCAAGTACCCCCCTCCTCCAGGCAGCCTTGAAACTGAGCACAGCACACTGCGCCTCGCCAGCTTCCTTCTCCCCATAGACGGACCGCCCCCTTCTTCACTCTCGCAGCTCCCTTGCCCACTTGCAGCAGCTGCTGCCAAAGAAGAAGGCTCCAGAAGTCAAAGCCTCTGCTGGGCTGCACTCTCCCCTTGCCTCACGTCAAAGCAGCAGACACTCTCGGCTGCACTCTGTATTTCCAGTCTCCGCTGCATCTACCACTGTCATCTCTGCATCTCCGAGCATAAAGCTGGGCACAATGCTTTCCAGGGAAAGCTGGAAGAGAACTAGGTAGCAGCACAAGTAGCCGCAGGTGGAACTTTCTGTTTGCAAGTGCTAACGTGAATCCGCACACAAGCGAGAGGCAGCCACGCTTCCTCTTGCAGCCTGTGCCATGCGCCTTCGTTGTGCCGGAGTCGAAGCGGTGTCTGCTTCTCGCCCAGAGAGCACGGTGCCGGCAGAGAAATGCTCCAGGCTGCTGCCTCTGCCCAAACACGCCTGGGCTCTGCACTTTCTCTCTCAGCGCTAGGGAGCAGCACATTCGCTCTGCCTTGCAGCCTGAATCTGAACGGAAAGCTTCTCAGCTAAGTCTCGCCCAGAGAACAGTTGTAGGTCAACGAGCTTAGCCGGAGCTTACCGTCGACGCCTGGAAACCTGTATTTGCAGCACATCCTAGTGGTAGCCCTCTTTCCTTTACAGCATGCAACAGCGCCGGCACATCGCGGTGCTCTCTGCACCTGCCTTCTCACTTCCAAGTACCACCGCCAAGCTTACAGCCTTGCAGGGAGCCAAGAGGCGGATAGGCGTGTCGCCCAGAAGAACGTGCCAGGACGAAAAGATGCTCTTCCTTTCTCCTGCTCCTTGCCCGAATTGGGGTGCTGTGTTGAAAGTCTTGCCCAGCGAAAAGCTACTGCAGCAAGTGTTTCTCTCCAAACGCATTTCGCTGAGCGAGAGCTCCACGGACAGTTTGGACTCGGTGAAACAGCAAGAAAATGCTTGTCCGTGGAGCTGAAGGAAAATCCCCGCACAGCACACTGTGGCTGCGTGCAGTGTTCACGCTGAAGAGCGGCAAAGCTCCAAGCCACGGCTGGGCTTCACTTCTGTCCAGAGCACAGAAGGCGAAGAAGCAAGCAGCTGGGCACCGGGCTCATGTACTCAGGGGAGCCAATTTCAAATGTCCAGCCAAGAGCTGCTTCACAAGCAGCTGCAGCTGAGAAGGCTCTGGCTGCTTCCCAAAGGAAGGCGCAGCCCTTGCACTCCTGGACACAAGCTGGCCAGAAGCAGGTTCCTAAACCTGCCGTGCTGCAGAGTGCATGCAGCTGGAGCACAGGCAGAAGGAGGCGTCCAGAAAGAAGGCGTTCTTCAAGTACCCCCCTCCTCCAGGCAGCCTTGAAACTGAGCACAGCACACTGCGCCTCGCCAGCTTCCTTCTCCCCATAGACGGACCGCCCCCTTCTTCACTCTCGCAGCTCCCTTGCCCACTTGCAGCAGCTGCTGCCAAAGAAGAAGGCTCCAGAAGTCAAAGCCTCTGCTGGGCTGCACTCTCCCCTTGCCTCACGTCAAAGCAGCAGACACTCTCGGCTGCACTCTGTATTTCCAGTCTCCGCTGCATCTACCACTGTCATCTCTGCATCTCCGAGCATAAAGCTGGGCACAATGCTTTCCAGGGAAAGCTGGAAGAGAACTAGGTAGCAGCACAAGTAGCCGCAGGTGGAACTTTCTGTTTGCAAGTGCTAACGTGAATCCGCACACAAGCGAGAGGCAGCCACGCTTCCTCTTGCAGCCTGTGCCATGCGCCTTCGTTGTGCCGGAGTCGAAGCGGTGTCTGCTTCTCGCCCAGAGAGCACGGTGCCGGCAGAGAAATGCTCCAGGCTGCTGCCTCTGCCCAAACACGCCTGGGCTCTGCACTTTCTCTCTCAGCGCTAGGGAGCAGCACATTCGCTCTGCCTTGCAGCCTGAATCTGAACGGAAAGCTTCTCAGCTAAGTCTCGCCCAGAGAACAGTTGTAGGTCAACGAGCTTAGCCGGAGCTTACCGTCGACGCCTGGAAACCTGTATTTGCAGCACATCCTAGTGGTAGCCCTCTTTCCTTTACAGCATGCAACAGCGCCGGCACATCGCGGTGCTCTCTGCACCTGCCTTCTCACTTCCAAGTACCACCGCCAAGCTTACAGCCTTGCAGGGAGCCAAGAGGCGGATAGGCGTGTCGCCCAGAAGAACGTGCCAGGACGAAAAGATGCTCTTCCTTTCTCCTGCTCCTTGCCCGAATTGGGGTGCTGTGTTGAAAGTCTTGCCCAGCGAAAAGCTACTGCAGCAAGTGTTTCTCTCCAAACGCATTTCGCTGAGCGAGAGCTCCACGGACAGTTTGGACTCGGTGAAACAGCAAGAAAATGCTTGTCCGTGGAGCTGAAGGAAAATCCCCGCACAGCACACTGTGGCTGCGTGCAGTGTTCACGCTGAAGAGCGGCAAAGCTCCAAGCCACGGCTGGGCTTCACTTCTGTCCAGAGCACAGAAGGCGAAGAAGCAAGCAGCTGGGCACCGGGCTCATGTACTCAGGGGAGCCAATTTCAAATGTCCAGCCAAGAGCTGCTTCACAAGCAGCTGCAGCTGAGAATGCTCTGGCTGCTTCCCAAAGGAAGGCGCAGCCCTTGCACTCCTGGACACAAGCTGGCCAGAAGCAGGTTCCTAAACCTGCCGTGCTGCAGAGTGCATGCAGCTGGAGCACAGGCAGAAGGAGGCGTCCAGAAAGAAGGCGTTCTTCAAGTACCCCCCTCCTCCAGGCAGCCTTGAAACTGAGCACAACACACTGCGCCTCGCCAGCTTCCTTCTCCCCATAGACCGACCGTCCCCTTCTTCACTCTCGCAGCTCCCTTGCCCACTTGCAGCAGCTGCTGCCAAAGAAGAAGGCTCCAGAAGTCAAAGCCTCTGCTGGGCTGCACTCTCCCCTTGCCTCACGTCAAAGCAGCAGACACTCTCGGCTGCACTCTGTACTTCCAGTCTCCGCTGCATCTACCACTGTCATCTCTGCATCTCCGAGCATAAAGCTGGGCACAATGCTTTCCAGGGAAAGCTGGAAGAGAACTAGGTAGCAGCACAAGTAGCCGCAGGTGGAACTTTCTGTTTGCAAGTGCTAACGTGAATCCGCACACAAGCGAGAGGCAGCCACGCTTCCTCTTGCAGCCTGTGCCATGCGCATAGCAGCTCCGTGCCCTGCGCCTTCGTTGTGCCGGAGTCGAAGCGGTGTCTGCTTCTCGCCCAGAGAGCACGGTGCCGGCAGAGAAATGCTCCAGGCTGCTGCCTCTGCCCAAACACGCCTGGGCTCTGCACTTTCTCTCTCAGCGCTAGGGAGCAGCACATTCGCTCTGCCTTGCAGCCTGAATCTGAACGGAAAGCTTCTCAGCTAAGTCTCGCCCAGAGAACAGTTGTAGGTCAACGAGCTTAGCCGGAGCTTACCGTCGACGCCTGGAAACCTGTATTTGCAGCACATCCTAGTGGTAGCCCTCTTTCCTTTACAGCATGCAACAGCGCCGGCACATCGCGGTGCTCTCTGCACCTGCCTTCTCACTTCCAAGTACCACCGCCAAGCTTACAGCCTTGCAGGGAGCCAAGAGGCGGATAGGCGTGTCGCCCAGAAGAACGTGCCAGGACGAAAAGACGCTCTTCCTTTCTCCTGCTCCTTGCCCGAATTGGGGTGCTGTGTTGAAAGTCTTGCCCAGCGAAAAGCTACTGCAGCAAGTGTTTCTCTCCAAACGCATTTCGCTGAGCGAGAGCTCCACGGACAGTTTGGACTCGGTGAAACAGCAAGAAAATGCTTGTCCGTGGAGCTGAAGGAAAATCCCTGCACAGCACACTGTGGCTGCGTGCAGTGTTCACGCTGAAGAGCGGCAAAGCTCCAAGCCACGGCTGGGCTTCACTTCTGTCCAGAGCACAGAAGGCGAAGAAGCAAGCAGCTGGGCACCGGGCTCATGTACTCAGGGGAGCCAATTTCAAATGTCCAGCCAAGAGCTGCTTCACAAGCAGCTGCAGCTGAGAAGGCTCTGGCTGCTTCCCAAAGGAAGGCGCAGCCCTTGCACTCCTGGACACAAGCTGGCCAGAAGCAGGTTCCTAAACCTGCCGTGCTGCAGAGTGCATGCAGCTGGAGCACAGGCAGAAGGAGGCGTCCAGAAAGAAGGCGTTCTTCAAGTACCCCCCTCCTCCAGGCAGCCTTGAAACTGAGCACAACACACTGCGCCTCGCCAGCTTCCTTCTCCCCATAGACCGACCGTCCCCTTCTTCACTCTCGCAGCTCCCTTGCCCACTTGCAGCAGCTGCTGCCAAAGAAGAAGGCTCCAGAAGTCAAAGCCTCTGCTGGGCTGCACTCTCCCCTTGCCTCACGTCAAAGCAGCAGACACTCTCGGCTGCACTCTGTACTTCCAGTCTCCGCTGCATCTACCACTGTCATCTCTGCATCTCCGAGCATAAAGCTGGGCACAATGCTTTCCAGGGAAAGCTGGAAGAGAACTAGGTAGCAGCACAAGTAGCCGCAGGTGGAACTTTCTGTTTGCAAGTGCTAACGTGAATCCGCACACAAGCGAGAGGCAGCCACGCTTCCTCTTGCAGCCTGTGCCATGCGCATAGCAGCTCCGTGCCCTGCGCCTTCGTTGTGCCGGAGTCGAAGCGGTGTCTGCTTCTCGCCCAGAGAGCACGGTGCCGGCAGAGAAATGCTCCAGGCTGCTGCCTCTGCCCAAACACGCCTGGGCTCTGCACTTTCTCTCTCGGCGCTAGGGAGCAGCACATTCGCTCTGCCTTGCAGCCTGAATCTGAACGGAAAGCCTCTCAGCTAAGTCTCGCCCAGAGAACAGTTGTAGGTCAACGAGCTTAGCCGGAGCTTACCGTCGACGCCTGGAAACCTGTATTTGCAGCACATCCTAGTGGTAGCCCTCTTTCCTTTACAGCATGCAACAGCGCCGGCACATCGCGGTGCTCTCTGCACCTGCCTTCTCACTTCCAAGTACCACCGCCAAGCTTACAGCCTTGCAGGGAGCCAAGAGGCGGATAGGCGTGTCGCCCAGAAGAACGTGCCAGGACGAAAAGACGCTCTTCCTTTCTCCTGCTCCTTGCCCGAATTGGAGTGCTGTGTTGAAAGTCTTGCCCAGCGAAAAGCTACTGCAGCAAGTGTTTCTCTCCAAACGCATTTCGCTGAGCGAGAGCTCCACGGACAGTTTGGACTCGGTGAAACAGCAAGAAAATGCTTGTCCGTGGAGCTGAAGGAAAATCCCTGCACAGCACACTGTGGCTGCGTGCAGTGTTCACGCTGAAGAGCGGCAAAGCTCCAAGCCACGGCTGGGCTTCACTTCTGTCCAGAGCACAGAAGGCGAAGAAGCAAGCAGCTGGGCACCGGGCTCATGTACTCAGGGGAGCCAATTTCAAATGTCCAGCCAAGAGCTGCTTCACAAGCAGCTGCAGCTGAGAAGGCTCTGGCTGCTTCCCAAAGGAAGGCGCAGCCCTTGCACTCCTGGACACAAGCTGGCCAGAAGCAGGTTCCTAAACCTGCCGTGCTGCAGAGTGCATGCAGCTGGAGCACAGGCAGAAGGAGGCGTCCAGAAAGAAGGCGTTCTTCAAGTACCCCCCTCCTCCAGGCAGCCTTGAAACTGAGCACAACACACTGCGCCTCGCCAGCTTCCTTCTCCCCATAGACGGACCGCCCCCTTCTTCACTCTCGCAGCTCCCTTGCCCACTTGCAGCAGCTGCTGCCAAAGAAGAAGGCTCCAGAAGTCAAAGCCTCTGCTGGGCTGCACTTTCCCCTTGCCTCACGTCAAAGCAGCAGACACTCTCGGCTGCACTCTGTACTTCCAGTCTCCGCTGCATCTACCACTGTCATCTCTGCATCTCCGAGCATAAAGCTGGGCACAATGCTTTCCAGGGAAAGCTGGAAGAGAACTTGGTAGCAGCACAAGTAGCCGCAGGTGGAACTTTCTGTTTGCAAGTGCTAACGTGAATCCGCACACAAGCGAGAGGCAGCCACGCTTCCTCTTGCAGCCTGTGCCGTGCGCACAGCAGCTCCGTGCCCTGCGCCTTCGTTGTGCCGGAGTCGAAGCGGTGTCTGGCTTCTCGCCCAGAGAGCACGGTGCCGGCAGAGAAATGCTCCAGGCTGCTGCCTCTGCCCAAACACGCCTGGGCTCTGCACTTTCTCTCTCGGCGCTAGGGAGCAGCACATTCGCTCTGCCTTGCAGCCTGAATCTGAACGGAAAGCTTCTCAGCTAAGTCTCGCCCAGAGAACAGTTGTAGGTCAACGAGCTTAGCCGGAGCTTACCGTCGACGCCTGGAAACCTGTATTTGCAGCACATCCTAGTGGTAGCCCTCTTTCCTTTACAGCATGCAACAGCGCCGGCACATCGCGGTGCTCTCTGCACCTGCCTTCTCACTTCCAAGTACCACCGCCAAGCTTACAGCCTTGCAGGGAGCCAAGAGGCGGATAGGCGTGTCGCCCAGAAGAACGTGCCAGGACGAAAAGACGCTCTTCCTTTCTCCTGCTCCTTGCCCGAATTGGGGTGCTGTGTTGAAAGTCTTGCCCAGCGAAAAGCTACTGCAGCAAGTGTTTCTCTCCAAACGCATTTCGCTGAGCGAGAGCTCCACGGACAGTTTGGACTCGGTGAAACAGCAAGAAAATGCTTGTCCGTGGAGCTGAAGGAAAATCCCTGCACAGCACACTGTGGCTGCGTGCAGTGTTCACGCTGAAGAGCGGCAAAGCTCCAAGCCACGGCTGGGCTTCACTTCTGTCCAGAGCACAGAAGGCGAAGAAGCAAGCAGCTGGGCACCGGGCTCATGTACTCAGGGGAGCCAATTTCAAATGTCCAGCCAAGAGCTGCTTCACAAGCAGCTGCAGCTGAGAAGGCTCTGGCTGCTTCCCAAAGGAAGGCGCAGCCCTTGCACTCCTGGACACAAGCTGGCCAGAAGCAGGTTCCTAAACCTGCCGTGCTGCAGAGTGCATGCAGCTGGAGCACAGGCAGAAGGAGGCGTCCAGAAAGAAGGCGTTCTTCAAGTACCCCCCTCCTCCAGGCAGCCTTGAAACTGAGCACAGCACACTGCGCCTCGCCAGCTTCCTTCTCCCCATAGACGGACCGCCCCCTTCTTCACTCTCGCAGCTCCCTTGCCCACTTGCAGCAGCTGCTGCCAAAGAAGAAGGCTCCAGAAGTCAAAGCCTCTGCTGGGCTGCACTCTCCCCTTGCCTCACGTCAAAGCAGCAGACACTCTCGGCTGCACTCTGTATTTCCAGTCTCCGCTGCATCTACCACTGTCATCTCTGCATCTCCGAGCATAAAGCTGGGCACAATGCTTTCCAGGGAAAGCTGGAAGAGAACTAGGTAGCAGCACAAGTAGCCGCAGGTGGAACTTTCTGTTTGCAAGTGCTAACGTGAATCCGCACACAAGCGAGAGGCAGCCACGCTTCCTCTTGCAGCCTGTGCCATGCGCCTTCGTTGTGCCGGAGTCGAAGCGGTGTCTGCTTCTCGCCCAGAGAGCACGGTGCCGGCAGAGAAATGCTCCAGGCTGCTGCCTCTGCCCAAACACGCCTGGGCTCTGCACTTTCTCTCTCAGCGCTAGGGAGCAGCACATTCGCTCTGCCTTGCAGCCTGAATCTGAACGGAAAGCTTCTCAGCTAAGTCTCGCCCAGAGAACAGTTGTAGGTCAACGAGCTTAGCCGGAGCTTACCGTCGACGCCTGGAAACCTGTATTTGCAGCACATCCTAGTGGTAGCCCTCTTTCCTTTACAGCATGCAACAGCGCCGGCACATCGCGGTGCTCTCTGCACCTGCCTTCTCACTTCCAAGTACCACCGCCAAGCTTACAGCCTTGCAGGGAGCCAAGAGGCGGATAGGCGTGTCGCCCAGAAGAACGTGCCAGGACGAAAAGATGCTCTTCCTTTCTCCTGCTCCTTGCCCGAATTGGGGTGCTGTGTTGAAAGTCTTGCCCAGCGAAAAGCTACTGCAGCAAGTGTTTCTCTCCAAACGCATTTCGCTGAGCGAGAGCTCCACGGACAGTTTGGACTCGGTGAAACAGCAAGAAAATGCTTGTCCGTGGAGCTGAAGGAAAATCCCCGCACAGCACACTGTGGCTGCGTGCAGTGTTCACGCTGAAGAGCGGCAAAGCTCCAAGCCACGGCTGGGCTTCACTTCTGTCCAGAGCACAGAAGGCGAAGAAGCAAGCAGCTGGGCACCGGGCTCATGTACTCAGGGGAGCCAATTTCAAATGTCCAGCCAAGAGCTGCTTCACAAGCAGCTGCAGCTGAGAATGCTCTGGCTGCTTCCCAAAGGAAGGCGCAGCCCTTGCACTCCTGGACACAAGCTGGCCAGAAGCAGGTTCCTAAACCTGCCGTGCTGCAGAGTGCATGCAGCTGGAGCACAGGCAGAAGGAGGCGTCCAGAAAGAAGGCGTTCTTCAAGTACCCCCCTCCTCCAGGCAGCCTTGAAACTGAGCACAACACACTGCGCCTCGCCAGCTTCCTTCTCCCCATAGACCGACCGTCCCCTTCTTCACTCTCGCAGCTCCCTTGCCCACTTGCAGCAGCTGCTGCCAAAGAAGAAGGCTCCAGAAGTCAAAGCCTCTGCTGGGCTGCACTCTCCCCTTGCCTCACGTCAAAGCAGCAGACACTCTCGGCTGCACTCTGTACTTCCAGTCTCCGCTGCATCTACCACTGTCATCTCTGCATCTCCGAGCATAAAGCTGGGCACAATGCTTTCCAGGGAAAGCTGGAAGAGAACTAGGTAGCAGCACAAGTAGCCGCAGGTGGAACTTTCTGTTTGCAAGTGCTAACGTGAATCCGCACACAAGCGAGAGGCAGCCACGCTTCCTCTTGCAGCCTGTGCCATGCGCATAGCAGCTCCGTGCCCTGCGCCTTCGTTGTGCCGGAGTCGAAGCGGTGTCTGCTTCTCGCCCAGAGAGCACGGTGCCGGCAGAGAAATGCTCCAGCCTGCTGCCTCTGCCCAAACACGCCTGGGCTCTGCACTTTCTCTCTCAGCGCTAGGGAGCAGCACATTCGCTCTGCCTTGCAGCCTGAATCTGAACGGAAAGCTTCTCAGCTAAGTCTCGCCCAGAGAACAGTTGTAGGTCAACGAGCTTAGCCGGAGCTTACCGTCGACGCCTGGAAACCTGTATTTGCAGCACATCCTAGTGGTAGCCCTCTTTCCTTTACAGCATGCAACAGCGCCGGCACATCGCGGTGCTCTCTGCACCTGCCTTCTCACTTCCAAGTACCACCGCCAAGCTTACAGCCTTGCAGGGAGCCAAGAGGCGGATAGGCGTGTCGCCCAGAAGAACGTGCCAGGACGAAAAGACGCTCTTCCTTTCTCCTGCTCCTTGCCCGAATTGGGGTGCTGTGTTGAAAGTCTTGCCCAGCGAAAAGCTACTGCAGCAAGTGTTTCTCTCCAAACGCATTTCGCTGAGCGAGAGCTCCACGGACAGTTTGGACTCGGTGAAACAGCAAGAAAATGCTTGTCCGTGGAGCTGAAGGAAAATCCCTGCACAGCACACTGTGGCTGCGTGCAGTGTTCACGCTGAAGAGCGGCAAAGCTCCAAGCCACGGCTGGGCTTCACTTCTGTCCAGAGCACAGAAGGCGAAGAAGCAAGCAGCTGGGCACCGGGCTCATGTACTCAGGGGAGCCAATTTCAAATGTCCAGCCAAGAGCTGCTTCACAAGCAGCTGCAGCTGAGAAGGCTCTGGCTGCTTCCCAAAGGAAGGCGCAGCCCTTGCACTCCTGGACACAAGCTGGCCAGAAGCAGGTTCCTAAACCTGCCGTGCTGCAGAGTGCATGCAGCTGGAGCACAGGCAGAAGGAGGCGTCCAGAAAGAAGGCGTTCTTCAAGTACCCCCCTCCTCCAGGCAGCCTTGAAACTGAGCACAGCACACTGCGCCTCGCCAGCTTCCTTCTCCCCATAGACGGACCGCCCCCTTCTTCACTCTCGCAGCTCCCTTGCCCACTTGCAGCAGCTGCTGCCAAAGAAGAAGGCTCCAGAAGTCAAAGCCTCTGCTGGGCTGCACTCTCCCCTTGCCTCACGTCAAAGCAGCAGACACTCTCGGCTGCACTCTGTATTTCCAGTCTCCGCTGCATCTACCACTGTCATCTCTGCATCTCCGAGCATAAAGCTGGGCACAATGCTTTCCAGGGAAAGCTGGAAGAGAACTAGGTAGCAGCACAAGTAGCCGCAGGTGGAACTTTCTGTTTGCAAGTGCTAACGTGAATCCGCACACAAGCGAGAGGCAGCCACGCTTCCTCTTGCAGCCTGTGCCATGCGCCTTCGTTGTGCCGGAGTCGAAGCGGTGTCTGCTTCTCGCCCAGAGAGCACGGTGCCGGCAGAGAAATGCTCCAGGCTGCTGCCTCTGCCCAAACACGCCTGGGCTCTGCACTTTCTCTCTCAGCGCTAGGGAGCAGCACATTCGCTCTGCCTTGCAGCCTGAATCTGAACGGAAAGCTTCTCAGCTAAGTCTCGCCCAGAGAACAGTTGTAGGTCAACGAGCTTAGCCGGAGCTTACCGTCGACGCCTGGAAACCTGTATTTGCAGCACATCCTAGTGGTAGCCCTCTTTCCTTTACAGCATGCAACAGCGCCGGCACATCGCGGTGCTCTCTGCACCTGCCTTCTCACTTCCAAGTACCACCGCCAAGCTTACAGCCTTGCAGGGAGCCAAGAGGCGGATAGGCGTGTCGCCCAGAAGAACGTGCCAGGACGAAAAGATGCTCTTCCTTTCTCCTGCTCCTTGCCCGAATTGGGGTGCTGTGTTGAAAGTCTTGCCCAGCGAAAAGCTACTGCAGCAAGTGTTTCTCTCCAAACGCATTTCGCTGAGCGAGAGCTCCACGGACAGTTTGGACTCGGTGAAACAGCAAGAAAATGCTTGTCCGTGGAGCTGAAGGAAAATCCCCGCACAGCACACTGTGGCTGCGTGCAGTGTTCACGCTGAAGAGCGGCAAAGCTCCAAGCCACGGCTGGGCTTCACTTCTGTCCAGAGCACAGAAGGCGAAGAAGCAAGCAGCTGGGCACCGGGCTCATGTACTCAGGGGAGCCAATTTCAAATGTCCAGCCAAGAGCTGCTTCACAAGCAGCTGCAGCTGAGAATGCTCTGGCTGCTTCCCAAAGGAAGGCGCAGCCCTTGCACTCCTGGACACAAGCTGGCCAGAAGCAGGTTCCTAAACCTGCCGTGCTGCAGAGTGCATGCAGCTGGAGCACAGGCAGAAGGAGGCGTCCAGAAAGAAGGCGTTCTTCAAGTACCCCCCTCCTCCAGGCAGCCTTGAAACTGAGCACAACACACTGCGCCTCGCCAGCTTCCTTCTCCCCATAGACCGACCGTCCCCTTCTTCACTCTCGCAGCTCCCTTGCCCACTTGCAGCAGCTGCTGCCAAAGAAGAAGGCTCCAGAAGTCAAAGCCTCTGCTGGGCTGCACTCTCCCCTTGCCTCACGTCAAAGCAGCAGACACTCTCGGCTGCACTCTGTACTTCCAGTCTCCGCTGCATCTACCACTGTCATCTCTGCATCTCCGAGCATAAAGCTGGGCACAATGCTTTCCAGGGAAAGCTGGAAGAGAACTAGGTAGCAGCACAAGTAGCCGCAGGTGGAACTTTCTGTTTGCAAGTGCTAACGTGAATCCGCACACAAGCGAGAGGCAGCCACGCTTCCTCTTGCAGCCTGTGCCATGCGCATAGCAGCTCCGTGCCCTGCGCCTTCGTTGTGCCGGAGTCGAAGCGGTGTCTGCTTCTCGCCCAGAGAGCACGGTGCCGGCAGAGAAATGCTCCAGCCTGCTGCCTCTGCCCAAACACGCCTGGGCTCTGCACTTTCTCTCTCAGCGCTAGGGAGCAGCACATTCGCTCTGCCTTGCAGCCTGAATCTGAACGGAAAGCTTCTCAGCTAAGTCTCGCCCAGAGAACAGTTGTAGGTCAACGAGCTTAGCCGGAGCTTACCGTCGACGCCTGGAAACCTGTATTTGCAGCACATCCTAGTGGTAGCCCTCTTTCCTTTACAGCATGCAACAGCGCCGGCACATCGCGGTGCTCTCTGCACCTGCCTTCTCACTTCCAAGTACCACCGCCAAGCTTACAGCCTTGCAGGGAGCCAAGAGGCGGATAGGCGCGTCGCCCAGAAGAACGTGCCAGGACGAAAAGACGCTCTTCCTTTCTCCTGCTCCTTGCCCGAATTGGGGTGCTGTGTTGAAAGTCTTGCCCAGCGAAAAGCTACTGCAGCAAGTGTTTCTCTCCAAACGCATTTCGCTGAGCGAGAGCTCCACGGACAGTTTGGACTCGGTGAAACAGCAAGAAAATGCTTGTCCGTGGAGCTGAAGGAAAATCCCTGCACAGCACACTGTGGCTGCGTGCAGTGTTCACGCTGAAGAGCGGCAAAGCTCCAAGCCACGGCTGGGCTTCACTTCTGTCCAGAGCACAGAAGGCGAAGAAGCAAGCAGCTGGGCACCGGGCTCATGTACTCAGGGGAGCCAATTTCAAATGTCCAGCCAAGAGCTGCTTCACAAGCAGCTGCAGCTGAGAAGGCTCTGGCTGCTTCCCAAAGGAAGGCGCAGCCCTTGCACTCCTGGACACAAGCTGGCCAGAAGCAGGTTCCTAAACCTGCCGTGCTGCAGAGTGCATGCAGCTGGAGCACAGGCAGAAGGAGGCGTCCAGAAAGAAGGCGTTCTTCAAGTACCCCCCTCCTCCAGGCAGCCTTGAAACTGAGCACAACACACTGCGCCTCGCCAGCTTCCTTCTCCCCATAGACGGACCGCCCCCTTCTTCACTCTCGCAGCTCCCTTGCCCACTTGCAGCAGCTGCTGCCAAAGAAGAAGGCTCCAGAAGTCAAAGCCTCTGCTGGGCTGCACTCTCCCCTTGCCTCACGTCAAAGCAGCAGACACTCTCGGCTGCACTCTGTATTTCCAGTCTCCGCTGCATCTACCACTGTCATCTCTGCATCTCCGAGCATAAAGCTGGGCACAATGCTTTCCAGGGAAAGCTGGAAGAGAACTTGGTAGCAGCACAAGTAGCCGCAGGTGGAACTTTCTGTTTGCAAGTGCTAACGTGAATCCGCACACAAGCGAGAGGCAGCCACGCTTCCTCTTGCAGCCTGTGCCGTGCGCACAGCAGCTCCGTGCCCTGCGCCTTCGTTGTGCCGGAGTCGAAGCGGTGTCTGGCTTCTCGCCCAGAGAGCACGGTGCCGGCAGAGAAATGCTCCAGGCTGCTGCCTCTGCCCAAACACGCCTGGGCTCTGCACTTTCTCTCTCGGCGCTAGGGAGCAGCACATTCGCTCTGCCTTGCAGCCTGAATCTGAACGGAAAGCTTCTCAGCTAAGTCTCGCCCAGAGAACAGTTGTAGGTCAACGAGCTTAGCCGGAGCTTACCGTCGACGCCTGGAAACCTGTATTTGCAGCACATCCTAGTGGTAGCCCTCTTTCCTTTACAGCATGCAACAGCGCCGGCACATCGCGGTGCTCTCTGCACCTGCCTTCTCACTTCCAAGTACCACCGCCAAGCTTACAGCCTTGCAGGGAGCCAAGAGGCGGATAGGCGTGTCGCCCAGAAGAACGTGCCAGGACGAAAAGACGCTCTTCCTTTCTCCTGCTCCTTGCCCGAATTGGGGTGCTGTGTTGAAAGTCTTGCCCAGCGAAAAGCTACTGCAGCAAGTGTTTCTCTCCAAACGCATTTCGCTGAGCGAGAGCTCCACGGACAGTTTGGACTCGGTGAAACAGCAAGAAAATGCTTGTCCGTGGAGCTGAAGGAAAATCCCTGCACAGCACACTGTGGCTGCGTGCAGTGTTCACGCTGAAAGAGCGGCAAAGCTCCAAGCCACGGCTGGGCTTCACTTCTGTCCAGAGCACAGAAGGCGAAGAAGCAAGCAGCTGGGCACCGGGCTCATGTACTCAGGGGAGCCAATTTCAAATGTCCAGCCAAGAGCTGCTTCACAAGCAGCTGCAGCTGAGAAGGCTCTGGCTGCTTCCCAAAGGAAGGCGCAGCCCTTGCACTCCTGGACACAAGCTGGCCAGAAGCAGGTTCCTAAACCTGCCGTGCTGCAGAGTGCATGCAGCTGGAGCACAGGCAGAAGGAGGCGTCCAGAAAGAAGGCGTTCTTCAAGTACCCCCCTCCTCCAGGCAGCCTTGAAACTGAGCACAGCACACTGCGCCTCGCCAGCTTCCTTCTCCCCATAGACGGACCGCCCCCTTCTTCACTCTCGCAGCTCCCTTGCCCACTTGCAGCAGCTGCTGCCAAAGAAGAAGGCTCCAGAAGTCAAAGCCTCTGCTGGGCTGCACTCTCCCCTTGCCTCACGTCAAAGCAGCAGACACTCTCGGCTGCACTCTGTATTTCCAGTCTCCGCTGCATCTACCACTGTCATCTCTGCATCTCCGAGCATAAAGCTGGGCACAATGCTTTCCAGGGAAAGCTGGAAGAGAACTAGGTAGCAGCACAAGTAGCCGCAGGTGGAACTTTCTGTTTGCAAGTGCTAACGTGAATCCGCACACAAGCGAGAGGCAGCCACGCTTCCTCTTGCAGCCTGTGCCATGCGCCTTCGTTGTGCCGGAGTCGAAGCGGTGTCTGCTTCTCGCCCAGAGAGCACGGTGCCGGCAGAGAAATGCTCCAGGCTGCTGCCTCTGCCCAAACACGCCTGGGCTCTGCACTTTCTCTCTCAGCGCTAGGGAGCAGCACATTCGCTCTGCCTTGCAGCCTGAATCTGAACGGAAAGCTTCTCAGCTAAGTCTCGCCCAGAGAACAGTTGTAGGTCAACGAGCTTAGCCGGAGCTTACCGTCGACGCCTGGAAACCTGTATTTGCAGCACATCCTAGTGGTAGCCCTCTTTCCTTTACAGCATGCAACAGCGCCGGCACATCGCGGTGCTCTCTGCACCTGCCTTCTCACTTCCAAGTACCACCGCCAAGCTTACAGCCTTGCAGGGAGCCAAGAGGCGGATAGGCGTGTCGCCCAGAAGAACGTGCCAGGACGAAAAGATGCTCTTCCTTTCTCCTGCTCCTTGCCCGAATTGGGGTGCTGTGTTGAAAGTCTTGCCCAGCGAAAAGCTACTGCAGCAAGTGTTTCTCTCCAAACGCATTTCGCTGAGCGAGAGCTCCACGGACAGTTTGGACTCGGTGAAACAGCAAGAAAATGCTTGTCCGTGGAGCTGAAGGAAAATCCCCGCACAGCACACTGTGGCTGCGTGCAGTGTTCACGCTGAAGAGCGGCAAAGCTCCAAGCCACGGCTGGGCTTCACTTCTGTCCAGAGCACAGAAGGCGAAGAAGCAAGCAGCTGGGCACCGGGCTCATGTACTCAGGGGAGCCAATTTCAAATGTCCAGCCAAGAGCTGCTTCACAAGCAGCTGCAGCTGAGAAGGCTCTGGCTGCTTCCCAAAGGAAGGCGCAGCCCTTGCACTCCTGGACACAAGCTGGCCAGAAGCAGCTTCCTAAACCTGCCGTGCTGCAGAGTGCATGCAGCTGGAGCACAGGCAGAAGGAGGCGTCCAGAAAGAAGGCGTTCTTCAAGTACCCCCCTCCTCCAGGCAGCCTTGAAACTGAGCACAGCACACTGCGCCTCGCCAGCTTCCTTCTCCCCATAGACGGACCGCCCCCTTCTTCACTCTCGCAGCTCCCTTGCCCACTTGCAGCAGCTGCTGCCAAAGAAGAAGGCTCCAGAAGTCAAAGCCTCTGCTGGGCTGCACTCTCCCCTTGCCTCACGTCAAAGCAGCAGACACTCTCGGCTGCACTCTGTATTTCCAGTCTCCGCTGCATCTACCACTGTCATCTCTGCATCTCCGAGCATAAAGCTGGGCACAATGCTTTCCAGGGAAAGCTGGAAGAGAACTAGGTAGCAGCACAAGTAGCCGCAGGTGGAACTTTCTGTTTGCAAGTGCTAACGTGAATCCGCACACAAGCGAGAGGCAGCCACGCTTCCTCTTGCAGCCTGTGCCATGCGCCTTCGTTGTGCCGGAGTCGAAGCGGTGTCTGCTTCTCGCCCAGAGAGCACGGTGCCGGCAGAGAAATGCTCCAGCCTGCTGCCTCTGCCCAAACACGCCTGGGCTCTGCACTTTCTCTCTCAGCGCTAGGGAGCAGCACATTCGCTCTGCCTTGCAGCCTGAATCTGAACGGAAAGCTTCTCAGCTAAGTCTCGCCCAGAGAACAGTTGTAGCTCAACGAGCTTAGCCGGAGCTTACCGTCGACGCCTGGAAACCTGTATTTGCAGCACATCCTAGTGGTAGCCCTCTTTCCTTTACAGCATGCAACAGCGCCGGCACATCGCGGTGCTCTCTGCACCTGCCTTCTCACTTCCAAGTACCACCGCCAAGCTTACAGCCTTGCAGGGAGCCAAGAGGCGGATAGGCGTGTCGCCCAGAAGAACGTGCCAGGACGAAAAGATGCTCTTCCTTTCTCCTGCTCCTTGCCCGAATTGGGGTGCTGTGTTGAAAGTCTTGCCCAGCGAAAAGCTACTGCAGCAAGTGTTTCTCTCCAAACGCATTTCGCTGAGCGAGAGCTCCACGGACAGTTTGGACTCGGTGAAACAGCAAGAAAATGCTTGTCCGTGGAGCTGAAGGAAAATCCCCGCACAGCACACTGTGGCTGCGTGCAGTGTTCACGCTGAAGAGCGGCAAAGCTCCAAGCCACGGCTGGGCTTCACTTCTGTCCAGAGCACAGAAGGCGAAGAAGCAAGCAGCTGGGCACCGGGCTCATGTACTCAGGGGAGCCAATTTCAAATGTCCAGCCAAGAGCTGCTTCACAAGCAGCTGCAGCTGAGAATGCTCTGGCTGCTTCCCAAAGGAAGGCGCAGCCCTTGCACTCCTGGACACAAGCTGGCCAGAAGCAGGTTCCTAAACCTGCCGTGCTGCAGAGTGCATGCAGCTGGAGCACAGGCAGAAGGAGGCGTCCAGAAAGAAGGCGTTCTTCAAGTACCCCCCTCCTCCAGGCAGCCTTGAAACTGAGCACAACACACTGCGCCTCGCCAGCTTCCTTCTCCCCATAGACCGACCGTCCCCTTCTTCACTCTCGCAGCTCCCTTGCCCACTTGCAGCAGCTGCTGCCAAAGAAGAAGGCTCCAGAAGTCAAAGCCTCTGCTGGGCTGCACTCTCCCCTTGCCTCACGTCAAAGCAGCAGACACTCTCGGCTGCACTCTGTACTTCCAGTCTCCGCTGCATCTACCACTGTCATCTCTGCATCTCCGAGCATAAAGCTGGGCACAATGCTTTCCAGGGAAAGCTGGAAGAGAACTAGGTAGCAGCACAAGTAGCCGCAGGTGGAACTTTCTGTTTGCAAGTGCTAACGTGAATCCGCACACAAGCGAGAGGCAGCCACGCTTCCTCTTGCAGCCTGTGCCATGCGCATAGCAGCTCCGTGCCCTGCGCCTTCGTTGTGCCGGAGTCGAAGCGGTGTCTGCTTCTCGCCCAGAGAGCACGGTGCCGGCAGAGAAATGCTCCAGGCTGCTGCCTCTGCCCAAACACGCCTGGGCTCTGCACTTTCTCTCTCAGCGCTAGGGAGCAGCACATTCGCTCTGCCTTGCAGCCTGAATCTGAACGGAAAGCTTCTCAGCTAAGTCTCGCCCAGAGAACAGTTGTAGGTCAACGAGCTTAGCCGGAGCTTACCGTCGACGCCTGGAAACCTGTATTTGCAGCACATCCTAGTGGTAGCCCTCTTTCCTTTACAGCATGCAACAGCGCCGGCACATCGCGGTGCTCTCTGCACCTGCCTTCTCACTTCCAAGTACCACCGCCAAGCTTACAGCCTTGCAGGGAGCCAAGAGGCGGATAGGCGTGTCGCCCAGAAGAACGTGCCAGGACGAAAAGACGCTCTTCCTTTCTCCTGCTCCTTGCCCGAATTGGGGTGCTGTGTTGAAAGTCTTGCCCAGCGAAAAGCTACTGCAGCAAGTGTTTCTCTCCAAACGCATTTCGCTGAGCGAGAGCTCCACGGACAGTTTGGACTCGGTGAAACAGCAAGAAAATGCTTGTCCGTGGAGCTGAAGGAAAATCCCTGCACAGCACACTGTGGCTGCGTGCAGTGTTCACGCTGAAGAGCGGCAAAGCTCCAAGCCACGGCTGGGCTTCACTTCTGTCCAGAGCACAGAAGGCGAAGAAGCAAGCAGCTGGGCACCGGGCTCATGTACTCAGGGGAGCCAATTTCAAATGTCCAGCCAAGAGCTGCTTCACAAGCAGCTGCAGCTGAGAAGGCTCTGGCTGCTTCCCAAAGGAAGGCGCAGCCCTTGCACTCCTGGACACAAGCTGGCCAGAAGCAGGTTCCTAAACCTGCCGTGCTGCAGAGTGCATGCAGCTGGAGCACAGGCAGAAGGAGGCGTCCAGAAAGAAGGCGTTCTTCAAGTACCCCCCTCCTCCAGGCAGCCTTGAAACTGAGCACAACACACTGCGCCTCGCCAGCTTCCTTCTCCCCATAGACGGACCGCCCCCTTCTTCACTCTCGCAGCTCCCTTGCCCACTTGCAGCAGCTGCTGCCAAAGAAGAAGGCTCCAGAAGTCAAAGCCTCTGCTGGGCTGCACTCTCCCCTTGCCTCACGTCAAAGCAGCAGACACTCTCGGCTGCACTCTGTATTTCCAGTCTCCGCTGCATCTACCACTGTCATCTCTGCATCTCCGAGCATAAAGCTGGGCACAATGCTTTCCAGGGAAAGCTGGAAGAGAACTTGGTAGCAGCACAAGTAGCCGCAGGTGGAACTTTCTGTTTGCAAGTGCTAACGTGAATCCGCACACAAGCGAGAGGCAGCCACGCTTCCTCTTGCAGCCTGTGCCGTGCGCACAGCAGCTCCGTGCCCTGCGCCTTCGTTGTGCCGGAGTCGAAGCGGTGTCTGGCTTCTCGCCCAGAGAGCACGGTGCCGGCAGAGAAATGCTCCAGGCTGCTGCCTCTGCCCAAACACGCCTGGGCTCTGCACTTTCTCTCTCGGCGCTAGGGAGCAGCACATTCGCTCTGCCTTGCAGCCTGAATCTGAACGGAAAGCTTCTCAGCTAAGTCTCGCCCAGAGAACAGTTGTAGGTCAACGAGCTTAGCCGGAGCTTACCGTCGACGCCTGGAAACCTGTATTTGCAGCACATCCTAGTGGTAGCCCTCTTTCCTTTACAGCATGCAACAGCGCCGGCACATCGCGGTGCTCTCTGCACCTGCCTTCTCACTTCCAAGTACCACCGCCAAGCTTACAGCCTTGCAGGGAGCCAAGAGGCGGATAGGCGTGTCGCCCAGAAGAACGTGCCAGGACGAAAAGACGCTCTTCCTTTCTCCTGCTCCTTGCCCGAATTGGGGTGCTGTGTTGAAAGTCTTGCCCAGCGAAAAGCTACTGCAGCAAGTGTTTCTCTCCAAACGCATTTCGCTGAGCGAGAGCTCCACGGACAGTTTGGACTCGGTGAAACAGCAAGAAAATGCTTGTCCGTGGAGCTGAAGGAAAATCCCTGCACAGCACACTGTGGCTGCGTGCAGTGTTCACGCTGAAGAGCGGCAAAGCTCCAAGCCACGGCTGGGCTTCACTTCTGTCCAGAGCACAGAAGGCGAAGAAGCAAGCAGCTGGGCACCGGGCTCATGTACTCAGGGGAGCCAATTTCAAATGTCCAGCCAAGAGCTGCTTCACAAGCAGCTGCAGCTGAGAAGGCTCTGGCTGCTTCCCAAAGGAAGGCGCAGCCCTTGCACTCCTGGACACAAGCTGGCCAGAAGCAGGTTCCTAAACCTGCCGTGCTGCAGAGTGCATGCAGCTGGAGCACAGGCAGAAGGAGGCGTCCAGAAAGAAGGCGTTCTTCAAGTACCCCCCTCCTCCAGGCAGCCTTGAAACTGAGCACAACACACTGCGCCTCGCCAGCTTCCTTCTCCCCATAGACCGACCGTCCCCTTCTTCACTCTCGCAGCTCCCTTGCCCACTTGCAGCAGCTGCTGCCAAAGAAGAAGGCTCCAGAAGTCAAAGCCTCTGCTGGGCTGCACTCTCCCCTTGCCTCACGTCAAAGCAGCAGACACTCTCGGCTGCACTCTGTACTTCCAGTCTCCGCTGCATCTACCACTGTCATCTCTGCATCTCCGAGCATAAAGCTGGGCACAATGCTTTCCAGGGAAAGCTGGAAGAGAACTAGGTAGCAGCACAAGTAGCCGCAGGTGGAACTTTCTGTTTGCAAGTGCTAACGTGAATCCGCACACAAGCGAGAGGCAGCCACGCTTCCTCTTGCAGCCTGTGCCATGCGCATAGCAGCTCCGTGCCCTGCGCCTTCGTTGTGCCGGAGTCGAAGCGGTGTCTGCTTCTCGCCCAGAGAGCACGGTGCCGGCAGAGAAATGCTCCAGGCTGCTGCCTCTGCCCAAACACGCCTGGGCTCTGCACTTTCTCTCTCGGCGCTAGGGAGCAGCACATTCGCTCTGCCTTGCAGCCTGAATCTGAACGGAAAGCCTCTCAGCTAAGTCTCGCCCAGAGAACAGTTGTAGGTCAACGAGCTTAGCCGGAGCTTACCGTCGACGCCTGGAAACCTGTATTTGCAGCACATCCTAGTGGTAGCCCTCTTTCCTTTACAGCATGCAACAGCGCCGGCACATCGCGGTGCTCTCTGCACCTGCCTTCTCACTTCCAAGTACCACCGCCAAGCTTACAGCCTTGCAGGGAGCCAAGAGGCGGATAGGCGTGTCGCCCAGAAGAACGTGCCAGGACGAAAAGACGCTCTTCCTTTCTCCTGCTCCTTGCCCGAATTGGGGTGCTGTGTTGAAAGTCTTGCCCAGCGAAAAGCTACTGCAGCAAGTGTTTCTCTCCAAACGCATTTCGCTGAGCGAGAGCTCCACGGACAGTTTGGACTCGGTGAAACAGCAAGAAAATGCTTGTCCGTGGAGCTGAAGGAAAATCCCTGCACAGCACACTGTGGCTGCGTGCAGTGTTCACGCTGAAGAGCGGCAAAGCTCCAAGCCACGGCTGGGCTTCACTTCTGTCCAGAGCACAGAAGGCGAAGAAGCAAGCAGCTGGGCACCGGGCTCATGTACTCAGGGGAGCCAATTTCAAATGTCCAGCCAAGAGCTGCTTCACAAGCAGCTGCAGCTGAGAAGGCTCTGGCTGCTTCCCAAAGGAAGGCGCAGCCCTTGCACTCCTGGACACAAGCTGGCCAGAAGCAGGTTCCTAAACCTGCCGTGCTGCAGAGTGCATGCAGCTGGAGCACAGGCAGAAGGAGGCGTCCAGAAAGAAGGCGTTCTTCAAGTACCCCCCTCCTCCAGGCAGCCTTGAAACTGAGCACAACACACTGCGCCTCGCCAGCTTCCTTCTCCCCATAGACGGACCGCCCCCTTCTTCACTCTCGCAGCTCCCTTGCCCACTTGCAGCAGCTGCTGCCAAAGAAGAAGGCTCCAGAAGTCAAAGCCTCTGCTGGGCTGCACTTTCCCCTTGCCTCACGTCAAAGCAGCAGACACTCTCGGCTGCACTCTGTATTTCCAGTCTCCGCTGCATCTACCACTGTCATCTCTGCATCTCCGAGCATAAAGCTGGGCACAATGCTTTCCAGGGAAAGCTGGAAGAGAACTTGGTAGCAGCACAAGTAGCCGCAGGTGGAACTTTCTGTTTGCAAGTGCTAACGTGAATCCGCACACAAGCGAGAGGCAGCCACGCTTCCTCTTGCAGCCTGTGCCGTGCGCACAGCAGCTCCGTGCCCTGCGCCTTCGTTGTGCCGGAGTCGAAGCGGTGTCTGGCTTCTCGCCCAGAGAGCACGGTGCCGGCAGAGAAATGCTCCAGGCTGCTGCCTCTGCCCAAACACGCCTGGGCTCTGCACTTTCTCTCTCGGCGCTAGGGAGCAGCACATTCGCTCTGCCTTGCAGCCTGAATCTGAACGGAAAGCTTCTCAGCTAAGTCTCGCCCAGAGAACAGTTGTAGGTCAACGAGCTTAGCCGGAGCTTACCGTCGACGCCTGGAAACCTGTATTTGCAGCACATCCTAGTGGTAGCCCTCTTTCCTTTACAGCATGCAACAGCGCCGGCACATCGCGGTGCTCTCTGCACCTGCCTTCTCACTTCCAAGTACCACCGCCAAGCTTACAGCCTTGCAGGGAGCCAAGAGGCGGATAGGCGTGTCGCCCAGAAGAACGTGCCAGGACGAAAAGACGCTCTTCCTTTCTCCTGCTCCTTGCCCGAATTGGGGTGCTGTGTTGAAAGTCTTGCCCAGCGAAAAGCTACTGCAGCAAGTGTTTCTCTCCAAACGCATTTCGCTGAGCGAGAGCTCCACGGACAGTTTGGACTCGGTGAAACAGCAAGAAAATGCTTGTCCGTGGAGCTGAAGGAAAATCCCTGCACAGCACACTGTGGCTGCGTGCAGTGTTCACGCTGAAGAGCGGCAAAGCTCCAAGCCACGGCTGGGCTTCACTTCTGTCCAGAGCACAGAAGGCGAAGAAGCAAGCAGCTGGGCACCGGGCTCATGTACTCAGGGGAGCCAATTTCAAATGTCCAGCCAAGAGCTGCTTCACAAGCAGCTGCAGCTGAGAAGGCTCTGGCTGCTTCCCAAAGGAAGGCGCAGCCCTTGCACTCCTGGACACAAGCTGGCCAGAAGCAGGTTCCTAAACCTGCCGTGCTGCAGAGTGCATGCAGCTGGAGCACAGGCAGAAGGAGGCGTCCAGAAAGAAGGCGTTCTTCAAGTACCCCCCTCCTCCAGGCAGCCTTGAAACTGAGCACAGCACACTGCGCCTCGCCAGCTTCCTTCTCCCCATAGACGGACCGCCCCCTTCTTCACTCTCGCAGCTCCCTTGCCCACTTGCAGCAGCTGCTGCCAAAGAAGAAGGCTCCAGAAGTCAAAGCCTCTGCTGGGCTGCACTCTCCCCTTGCCTCACGTCAAAGCAGCAGACACTCTCGGCTGCACTCTGTATTTCCAGTCTCCGCTGCATCTACCACTGTCATCTCTGCATCTCCGAGCATAAAGCTGGGCACAATGCTTTCCAGGGAAAGCTGGAAGAGAACTAGGTAGCAGCACAAGTAGCCGCAGGTGGAACTTTCTGTTTGCAAGTGCTAACGTGAATCCGCACACAAGCGAGAGGCAGCCACGCTTCCTCTTGCAGCCTGTGCCATGCGCCTTCGTTGTGCCGGAGTCGAAGCGGTGTCTGCTTCTCGCCCAGAGAGCACGGTGCCGGCAGAGAAATGCTCCAGGCTGCTGCCTCTGCCCAAACACGCCTGGGCTCTGCACTTTCTCTCTCAGCGCTAGGGAGCAGCACATTCGCTCTGCCTTGCAGCCTGAATCTGAACGGAAAGCTTCTCAGCTAAGTCTCGCCCAGAGAACAGTTGTAGGTCAACGAGCTTAGCCGGAGCTTACCGTCGACGCCTGGAAACCTGTATTTGCAGCACATCCTAGTGGTAGCCCTCTTTCCTTTACAGCATGCAACAGCGCCGGCACATCGCGGTGCTCTCTGCACCTGCCTTCTCACTTCCAAGTACCACCGCCAAGCTTACAGCCTTGCAGGGAGCCAAGAGGCGGATAGGCGTGTCGCCCAGAAGAACGTGCCAGGACGAAAAGATGCTCTTCCTTTCTCCTGCTCCTTGCCCGAATTGGGGTGCTGTGTTGAAAGTCTTGCCCAGCGAAAAGCTACTGCAGCAAGTGTTTCTCTCCAAACGCATTTCGCTGAGCGAGAGCTCCACGGACAGTTTGGACTCGGTGAAACAGCAAGAAAATGCTTGTCCGTGGAGCTGAAGGAAAATCCCCGCACAGCACACTGTGGCTGCGTGCAGTGTTCACGCTGAAGAGCGGCAAAGCTCCAAGCCACGGCTGGGCTTCACTTCTGTCCAGAGCACAGAAGGCGAAGAAGCAAGCAGCTGGGCACCGGGCTCATGTACTCAGGGGAGCCAATTTCAAATGTCCAGCCAAGAGCTGCTTCACAAGCAGCTGCAGCTGAGAATGCTCTGGCTGCTTCCCAAAGGAAGGCGCAGCCCTTGCACTCCTGGACACAAGCTGGCCAGAAGCAGGTTCCTAAACCTGCCGTGCTGCAGAGTGCATGCAGCTGGAGCACAGGCAGAAGGAGGCGTCCAGAAAGAAGGCGTTCTTCAAGTACCCCCCTCCTCCAGGCAGCCTTGAAACTGAGCACAACACACTGCGCCTCGCCAGCTTCCTTCTCCCCATAGACCGACCGTCCCCTTCTTCACTCTCGCAGCTCCCTTGCCCACTTGCAGCAGCTGCTGCCAAAGAAGAAGGCTCCAGAAGTCAAAGCCTCTGCTGGGCTGCACTCTCCCCTTGCCTCACGTCAAAGCAGCAGACACTCTCGGCTGCACTCTGTACTTCCAGTCTCCGCTGCATCTACCACTGTCATCTCTGCATCTCCGAGCATAAAGCTGGGCACAATGCTTTCCAGGGAAAGCTGGAAGAGAACTAGGTAGCAGCACAAGTAGCCGCAGGTGGAACTTTCTGTTTGCAAGTGCTAACGTGAATCCGCACACAAGCGAGAGGCAGCCACGCTTCCTCTTGCAGCCTGTGCCATGCGCATAGCAGCTCCGTGCCCTGCGCCTTCGTTGTGCCGGAGTCGAAGCGGTGTCTGCTTCTCGCCCAGAGAGCACGGTGCCGGCAGAGAAATGCTCCAGGCTGCTGCCTCTGCCCAAACACGC
This sequence comes from Coloeus monedula, assembly GCF_965178545.1. Taxonomy (NCBI): domain Eukaryota; kingdom Metazoa; phylum Chordata; class Aves; order Passeriformes; family Corvidae; genus Coloeus; species Coloeus monedula. The sequence continues at coordinate 46,386 of NW_028120366.1, forward strand.
CTGGGCTCTGCAC
>NW_028120365.1:0-46294 GCF_965178545.1 Coloeus monedula
GAGCGGTTAGGTGTCCAAGCCTTTCGACAGAGCGCAAGCGGCTGGCCGACGGGAATGGCTCGTGAAGATCATGCTTTTGTGCCGGTCCCTGTTTCTGGGCGAGACCACTACTCGCCTCTTTGCTCTTTACGAGCCTGTCATGGGCGCGGGGGTACTTGGAGCTGCCAAGAACCGTGCAAAGAGCACCGCGATCTGAGGGCGTTGTGCAGGCTGTAAAAGGGGACTGCCCGGGAATGGGGTGCAAAGACAAGTTTCTCCCAGTTGCAGGGGCCAGCGCCGGCAAGCGTGTGCTTCTGGCACACTTCTCCGTGCGAGACGTAGCCGAGGAGCTTTGTGTTCCGATGCGGAGCACAGGAGAGGCAGAGTGTGCTGCCACGTAGCCCCGAGAGGGGACTGTTGTATGCGCCAGGCGTGTTTCGGCAGAAGCAGTGCTCTGGTGCGCCCCTCGGCCGGCAGAGCTTTCTGGGCGAGAAGCAGACGGCTGCTCGCCTCCGGGGCAGTGAAAGCGCCGCTCGCTATACGAAAAGCGAAGAACCAAGCTGCCGTGCACACGGCTTGTGTGCGCATCCTACAGGCTCCAAGGGAAAGCGGGGCTGCCACTCGCTTGCCTGGAAAAGCCACGCTAGCAGCAGAAGAAGGAGCTCCAAAGACAGCTCCTTGTGCTGCTACTTAGAGCAGCACCAAGCTTCCGTGGAAACAGCTGCTCTTCCCTTGAGCCTCCGAGCTGCAGAGACGATCACGCTAGATGCAGCAGAGGAGACAAGTACAGAGTGCACTGACGTGGCTTACGCGGGCGAAGGCGAAGGTGCAGCGCAGCACTGGCTTCGACTTCTCGAGCCTGTTTGCATGCTAGCAGCTGCTGGAAGTTGGCAAGGGTGATGCGAGCGTGAACAGTGTTGCCGGCATGTCCAGCTGAGAAGGAAGCTACAGAGCCTCAGTGGCTTGTGCTTGGAGACGGGCTGCTTCAAGAACGCCTCCTTTGTAGACGCCTCCTTCTGGCTCAGCTCAAGCTGCGTGGACTCTGCAACACTGAAGCTGTAAGAAACTGCTTCTTAGCCAGCTGCTGCGATGAAGTCTAAGGGCTGCGCCTTACTTCCTGAAGCAGCAAGACTCTTCTCGGCTAAATGTGCTTGCGAAGGAGCATTTGGCTGCACTTCGGCAATTCGCTTAGCGAGCACCCAGAAGTGCCGTGCTCGGCGGCTTCAATCTTCGCCTGCTGCCCTCTGGAGAGAACTGAAGCCCAGCGAGGGCATTCAGCTTTGCTGCTCATCAGCGTGTACGGTGCTGGCATGCACAACGTGCTGTGCACGGATTTGCCTCAGCTGCAGGTAGAATCATTCTCCTTCTCTTTCGACAGGCTCCGAAGTGCCCGTCTAGCTCTGGCTTAGAGAAATGTGCCGGGAAAGCAGCGCTTGAGCGGTTAGGTGTCCAAGCCTTTCGACAGAGCGCAAGCGGCTGGCCGACGGGAATGGCTCGTGAAGATCATGCTTTTGTGCCGGTCCCTGTTTCTGGGCGAGACCACTACTCGCCTCTTTGCTCTTTACGAGCCTGTCATGGGCGCGGGGGTACTTGGAGCTGCCAAGAACCGTGCAAAGAGCACCGCGATCTGAGGGCGTTGTGCAGGCTGTAAAAGGGGACTGCCCGGGAATGGGGTGCAAAGACAAGTTTCTCCCAGTTGCAGGGGCCAGCGCCGGCAAGCGTGTGCTTCTGGCACACTTCTCCGTGCGAGACGTAGCCGAGGAGCTTTGTGTTCCGATGCGGAGCACAGGAGAGGCAGAGTGTGCTGCCACGTAGCCCCGAGAGGGGACTGTTGTATGCGCCAGGCGTGTTTCGGCAGAAGCAGTGCTCTGGTGCGCCCCTCGGCCGGCAGAGCTTTCTGGGCGAGAAGCAGACGGCTGCTCGCCTCCGGGGCAGTGAAAGCGCCGCTCGCTATACGAAAAGCGAAGAACCAAGCTGCCGTGCACACGGCTTGTGTGCGCATCCTACAGGCTCCAAGGGAAAGCGGGGCTGCCACTCGCTTGCCTGGAAAAGCCACGCTAGCAGCAGAAGAAGGAGCTCCAAAGACAGCTCCTTGTGCTGCTACTTAGAGCAGCACCAAGCTTCCGTGGAAACAGCTGCTCTTCCCTTGAGCCTCCGAGCTGCAGAGACGATCACGCTAGATGCAGCAGAGGAGACAAGTACAGAGTGCACTGACGTGGCTTACGCGGGCGAAGGCGAAGGTGCAGCGCAGCACTGGCTTCGACTTCTCGAGCCTGTTTGCATGCTAGCAGCTGCTGGAAGTTGGCAAGGGTGATGCGAGCGTGAACAGTGTTGCCGGCATGTCCAGCTGAGAAGGAAGCTACAGAGCCTCAGTGGCTTGTGCTTGGAGACGGGCTGCTTCAAGAACGCCTCCTTTGTAGACGCCTCCTTCTGGCTCAGCTCAAGCTGCGTGGACTCTGCAACACTGAAGCTGTAAGAAACTGCTTCTTAGCCAGCTGCTGCGATGAAGTCTAAGGGCTGCGCCTTACTTCCTGAAGCAGCAAGACTCTTCTCGGCTAAATGTGCTTGCGAAGGAGCATTTGGCTGCACTTCGGCAATTCGCTTAGCGAGCACCCAGAAGTGCCGTGCTCGGCGGCTTCAATCTTCGCCTGCTGCCCTCTGGAGAGAACTGAAGCCCAGCGAGGGCATTCAGCTTTGCTGCTCGTCAGCGTGTACGGTGCTGGCATGCACAACGTGCTGTGCACGGATTTGCCTCAGCTGCAGGTAGAATCATTCTCCTTCTCTTTCGACAGGCTCCGAAGTGCCCGTCTAGCTCTGGCTTAGAGAAATGTGCCGGGAAAGCAGCGCTTGAGCGGTTAGGTGTCCAAGCCTTTCGACAGAGCGCAAGCGGCTGGCCGACGGGAATGGCTCGTGAAGATCATGCTTTTGTGCCGGTCCCTGTTTCTGGGCGAGACCACTACTCGCCTCTTTGCTCTTTACGAGCCTGTCATGGGCGCGGGGGTACTTGGAGCTGCCAAGAACCGTGCAAAGAGCACCGCGATCTGAGGGCGTTGTGCAGGCTGTAAAAGGGGACTGCCCGGGAATGGGGTGCAAAGACAAGTTTCTCCCAGTTGCAGGGGCCAGCGCCGGCAAGCGTGTGCTTCTGGCACACTTCTCCGTGCGAGACGTAGCCGAGGAGCTTTGTGTTCCGATGCGGAGCACAGGAGAGGCAGAGTGTGCTGCCACGTAGCCCCGAGAGGGGACTGTTGTATGCGCCAGGCGTGTTTCGGCAGAAGCAGTGCTCTGGTGCGCCCCTCGGCCGGCAGAGCTTTCTGGGCGAGAAGCAGACGGCTGCTCGCCTCCGGGGCAGTGAAAGCGCCGCTCGCTATACGAAAAGCGAAGAACCAAGCTGCCGTGCACACGGCTTGTGTGCGCATCCTACAGGCTCCAAGGGAAAGCGGGGCTGCCACTCGCTTGCCTGGAAAAGCCACGCTAGCAGCAGAAGAAGGAGCTCCAAAGACAGCTCCTTGTGCTGCTACTTAGAGCAGCACCAAGCTTCCGTGGAAACAGCTGCTCTTCCCTTGAGCCTCCGAGCTGCAGAGACGATCACGCTAGATGCAGCAGAGGAGACAAGTACAGAGTGCACTGACGTGGCTTACGCGGGCGAAGGCGAAGGTGCAGCGCAGCACTGGCTTCGACTTCTCGAGCCTGTTTGCATGCTAGCAGCTGCTGGAAGTTGGCAAGGGTGATGCGAGCGTGAACAGTGTTGCCGGCATGTCCAGCTGAGAAGGAAGCTACAGAGCCTCAGTGGCTTGTGCTTGGAGACGGGCTGCTTCAAGAACGCCTCCTTTGTAGACGCCTCCTTCTGGCTCAGCTCAAGCTGCGTGGACTCTGCAACACTGAAGCTGTAAGAAACTGCTTCTTAGCCAGCTGCTGCGATGAAGTCTAAGGGCTGCGCCTTACTTCCTGAAGCAGCAAGACTCTTCTCGGCTAAATGTGCTTGCGAAGGAGCATTTGGCTGCACTTCGGCAATTCGCTTAGCGAGCACCCAGAAGTGCCGTGCTCGGCGGCTTCAATCTTCGCCTGCTGCCCTCTGGAGAGAACTGAAGCCCAGCGAGGGCATTCAGCTTTGCTGCTCATCAGCGTGTACGGTGCTGGCATGCACAACGTGCTGTGCACGGATTTGCCTCAGCTGCAGGTAGAATCATTCTCCTTCTCTTTCGACAGGCTCCGAAGTGCCCGTCTAGCTCTGGCTTAGAGAAATGTGCCGGGAAAGCAGCGCTTGAGCGGTTAGGTGTCCAAGCCTTTCGACAGAGCGCAAGCGGCTGGCCGACGGGAATGGCTCGTGAAGATCATGCTTTTGTGCCGGTCCCTGTTTCTGGGCGAGACCACTACTCGCCTCTTTGCTCTTTACGAGCCTGTCATGGGCGCGGGGGTACTTGGAGCTGCCAAGAACCGTGCAAAGAGCACCGCGATCTGAGGGCGTTGTGCAGGCTGTAAAAGGGGACTGCCCGGGAATGGGGTGCAAAGACAAGTTTCTCCCAGTTGCAGGGGCCAGCGCCGGCAAGCGTGTGCTTCTGGCACACTTCTCCGTGCGAGACGTAGCCGAGGAGCTTTGTGTTCCGATGCGGAGCACAGGAGAGGCAGAGTGTGCTGCCACGTAGCCCCGAGAGGGGACTGTTGTATGCGCCAGGCGTGTTTCGGCAGAAGCAGTGCTCTGGTGCGCCCCTCGGCCGGCAGAGCTTTCTGGGCGAGAAGCAGACGGCTGCTCGCCTCCGGGGCAGTGAAAGCGCCGCTCGCTACGAAAAGCGAAGAACCAAGCTGCCGTGCACACGGCTTGTGTGCGCATCCTACAGGCTCCAAGGGAAAGCGGGGCTGCCACTCGCTTGCCTGGAAAAGCCACGCTAGCAGCAGAAGAAGGAGCTCCAAAGACAGCTCCTTGTGCTGCTACTTAGAGCAGCACCAAGCTTCCGTGGAAACAGCTGCTCTTCCCTTGAGCCTCCGAGCTGCAGAGACGATCACGCTAGATGCAGCAGAGGAGACAAGTACAGAGTGCACTGACGTGGCTTACGCGGGCGAAGGCGAAGGTGCAGCGCAGCACTGGCTTCGACTTCTCGAGCCTGTTTGCATGCTAGCAGCTGCTGGAAGTTGGCAAGGGTGATGCGAGCGTGAACAGTGTTGCCGGCATGTCCAGCTGAGAAGGAAGCTACAGAGCCTCAGTGGCTTGTGCTTGGAGACGGGCTGCTTCAAGAACGCCTCCTTTGTAGACGCCTCCTTCTGGCTCAGCTCAAGCTGCGTGGACTCTGCAACACTGAAGCTGTAAGAAACTGCTTCTTAGCCAGCTGCTGCGATGAAGTCTAAGGGCTGCGCCTTACTTCCTGAAGCAGCAAGACTCTTCTCGGCTAAATGTGCTTGCGAAGGAGCATTTGGCTGCACTTCGGCAATTCGCTTAGCGAGCACCCAGAAGTGCCGTGCTCGGCGGCTTCAATCTTCGCCTGCTGCCCTCTGGAGAGAACTGAAGCCCAGCGAGGGCATTCAGCTTTGCTGCTCATCAGCGTGTACGGTGCTGGCATGCACAACGTGCTGTGCACGGATTTGCCTCAGCTGCAGGTAGAATCATTCTCCTTCTCTTTCGACAGGCTCCGAAGTGCCCGTCTAGCTCTGGCTTAGAGAAATGTGCCGGGAAAGCAGCGCTTGAGCGGTTAGGTGTCCAAGCCTTTCGACAGAGCGCAAGCGGCTGGCCGACGGGAATGGCTCGTGAAGATCATGCTTTTGTGCCGGTCCCTGTTTCTGGGCGAGACCACTACTCGCCTCTTTGCTCTTTACGAGCCTGTCATGGGCGCGGGGGTACTTGGAGCTGCCAAGAACCGTGCAAAGAGCACCGCGATCTGAGGGCGTTGTGCAGGCTGTAAAAGGGGACTGCCCGGGAATGGGGTGCAAAGACAAGTTTCTCCCAGTTGCAGGGGCCAGCGCCGGCAAGCGTGTGCTTCTGGCACACTTCTCCGTGCGAGACGTAGCCGAGGAGCTTTGTGTTCCGATGCGGAGCACAGGAGAGGCAGAGTGTGCTGCCACGTAGCCCCGAGAGGGGACTGTTGTATGCGCCAGGCGTGTTTCGGCAGAAGCAGTGCTCTGGTGCGCCCCTCGGCCGGCAGAGCTTTCTGGGCGAGAAGCAGACGGCTGCTCGCCTCCGGGGCAGTGAAAGCGCCGCTCGCTATACGAAAAGCGAAGAACCAAGCTGCCGTGCACACGGCTTGTGTGCGCATCCTACAGGCTCCAAGGGAAAGCGGGGCTGCCACTCGCTTGCCTGGAAAAGCCACGCTAGCAGCAGAAGAAGGAGCTCCAAAGACAGCTCCTTGTGCTGCTACTTAGAGCAGCACCAAGCTTCCGTGGAAACAGCTGCTCTTCCCTTGAGCCTCCGAGCTGCAGAGACGATCACGCTAGATGCAGCAGAGGAGACAAGTACAGAGTGCACTGACGTGGCTTACGCGGGCGAAGGCGAAGGTGCAGCGCAGCACTGGCTTCGACTTCTCGAGCCTGTTTGCATGCTAGCAGCTGCTGGAAGTTGGCAAGGGTGATGCGAGCGTGAACAGTGTTGCCGGCATGTCCAGCTGAGAAGGAAGCTACAGAGCCTCAGTGGCTTGTGCTTGGAGACGGGCTGCTTCAAGAACGCCTCCTTTGTAGACGCCTCCTTCTGGCTCAGCTCAAGCTGCGTGGACTCTGCAACACTGAAGCTGTAAGAAACTGCTTCTTAGCCAGCTGCTGCGATGAAGTCTAAGGGCTGCGCCTTACTTCCTGAAGCAGCAAGACTCTTCTCGGCTAAATGTGCTTGCGAAGGAGCATTTGGCTGCACTTCGGCAATTCGCTTAGCGAGCACCCAGAAGTGCCGTGCTCGGCGGCTTCAATCTTCGCCTGCTGCCCTCTGGAGAGAACTGAAGCCCAGCGAGGGCATTCAGCTTTGCTGCTCATCAGCGTGTACGGTGCTGGCATGCACAACGTGCTGTGCACGGATTTGCCTCAGCTGCAGGTAGAATCATTCTCCTTCTCTTTCGACAGGCTCCGAAGTGCCCGTCTAGCTCTGGCTTAGAGAAATGTGCCGGGAAAGCAGCGCTTGAGCGGTTAGGTGTCCAAGCCTTTCGACAGAGCGCAAGCGGCTGGCCGACGGGAATGGCTCGTGAAGATCATGCTTTTGTGCCGGTCCCTGTTTCTGGGCGAGACCACTGCTCGCCTCTTTGCTCTTTACGAGCCTGTCATGGGCGCGGGGGTACTTGGAGCTGCCAAGAACCGTGCAAAGAGCACCGCGATCTGAGGGCGTTGTGCAGGCTGTAAAAGGGGACTGCCCGGGAATGGGGTGCAAAGACAAGTTTCTCCCAGTTGCAGGGGCCAGCGCCGGCAAGCGTGTGCTTCTGGCACACTTCTCCGTGCGAGACGTAGCCGAGGAGCTTTGTGTTCCGATGCGGAGCACAGGAGAGGCAGAGTGTGCTGCCACGTAGCCCCGAGAGGGGACTGTTGTATGCGCCAGGCGTGTTTCGGCAGAAGCAGTGCTCTGGTGCGCCCCTCGGCCGGCAGAGCTTTCTGGGCGAGAAGCAGACGGCTGCTCGCCTCCGGGGCAGTGAAAGCGCCGCTCGCTATACGAAAAGCGAAGAACCAAGCTGCCGTGCACACGGCTTGTGTGCGCATCCTACAGGCTCCAAGGGAAAGCGGGGCTGCCACTCGCTTGCCTGGAAAAGCCACGCTAGCAGCAGAAGAAGGAGCTCCAAAGACAGCTCCTTGTGCTGCTACTTAGAGCAGCACCAAGCTTCCGTGGAAACAGCTGCTCTTCCCTTGAGCCTCCGAGCTGCAGAGACGATCACGCTAGATGCAGCAGAGGAGACAAGTACAGAGTGCACTGACGTGGCTTACGCGGGCGAAGGCGAAGGTGCAGCGCAGCACTGGCTTCGACTTCTCGAGCCTGTTTGCATGCTAGCAGCTGCTGGAAGTTGGCAAGGGTGATGCGAGCGTGAACAGTGTTGCCGGCATGTCCAGCTGAGAAGGAAGCTACAGAGCCTCAGTGGCTTGTGCTTGGAGACGGGCTGCTTCAAGAACGCCTCCTTTGTAGACGCCTCCTTCTGGCTCAGCTCAAGCTGCGTGGACTCTGCAACACTGAAGCTGTAAGAAACTGCTTCTTAGCCAGCTGCTGCGATGAAGTCTAAGGGCTGCGCCTTACTTCCTGAAGCAGCAAGACTCTTCTCGGCTAAATGTGCTTGCGAAGGAGCATTTGGCTGCACTTCGGCAATTCGCTTAGCGAGCACCCAGAAGTGCCGTGCTCGGCGGCTTCAATCTTCGCCTGCTGCCCTCTGGAGAGAACTGAAGCCCAGCGAGGGCATTCAGCTTTGCTGCTCGTCAGCGTGTACGGTGCTGGCATGCACAACGTGCTGTGCACGGATTTGCCTCAGCTGCAGGTAGAATCATTCTCCTTCTCTTTCGACAGGCTCCGAAGTGCCCGTCTAGCTCTGGCTTAGAGAAATGTGCCGGGAAAGCAGCGCTTGAGCGGTTAGGTGTCCAAGCCTTTCGACAGAGCGCAAGCGGCTGGCCGACGGGAATGGCTCGTGAAGATCATGCTTTTGTGCCGGTCCCTGTTTCTGGGCGAGACCACTACTCGCCTCTTTGCTCTTTACGAGCCTGTCATGGGCGCGGGGGTACTTGGAGCTGCCAAGAACCGTGCAAAGAGCACCGCGATCTGAGGGCGTTGTGCAGGCTGTAAAAGGGGACTGCCCGGGAATGGGGTGCAAAGACAAGTTTCTCCCAGTTGCAGGGGCCAGCGCCGGCAAGCGTGTGCTTCTGGCACACTTCTCCGTGCGAGACGTAGCCGAGGAGCTTTGTGTTCCGATGCGGAGCACAGGAGAGGCAGAGTGTGCTGCCACGTAGCCCCGAGAGGGGACTGTTGTATGCGCCAGGCGTGTTTCGGCAGAAGCAGTGCTCTGGTGCGCCCCTCGGCCGGCAGAGCTTTCTGGGCGAGAAGCAGACGGCTGCTCGCCTCCGGGGCAGTGAAAGCGCCGCTCGCTATACGAAAAGCGAAGAACCAAGCTGCCGTGCACACGGCTTGTGTGCGCATCCTACAGGCTCCAAGGGAAAGCGGGGCTGCCACTCGCTTGCCTGGAAAAGCCACGCTAGCAGCAGAAGAAGGAGCTCCAAAGACAGCTCCTTGTGCTGCTACTTAGAGCAGCACCAAGCTTCCGTGGAAACAGCTGCTCTTCCCTTGAGCCTCCGAGCTGCAGAGACGATCACGCTAGATGCAGCAGAGGAGACAAGTACAGAGTGCACTGACGTGGCTTACGCGGGCGAAGGCGAAGGTGCAGCGCAGCACTGGCTTCGACTTCTCGAGCCTGTTTGCATGCTAGCAGCTGCTGGAAGTTGGCAAGGGTGATGCGAGCGTGAACAGTGTTGCCGGCATGTCCAGCTGAGAAGGAAGCTACAGAGCCTCAGTGGCTTGTGCTTGGAGACGGGCTGCTTCAAGAACGCCTCCTTTGTAGACGCCTCCTTCTGGCTCAGCTCAAGCTGCGTGGACTCTGCAACACTGAAGCTGTAAGAAACTGCTTCTTAGCCAGCTGCTGCGATGAAGTCTAAGGGCTGCGCCTTACTTCCTGAAGCAGCAAGACTCTTCTCGGCTAAATGTGCTTGCGAAGGAGCATTTGGCTGCACTTCGGCAATTCGCTTAGCGAGCACCCAGAAGTGCCGTGCTCGGCGGCTTCAATCTTCGCCTGCTGCCCTCTGGAGAGAACTGAAGCCCAGCGAGGGCATTCAGCTTTGCTGCTCATCAGCGTGTACGGTGCTGGCATGCACAACGTGCTGTGCACGGATTTGCCTCAGCTGCAGGTAGAATCATTCTCCTTCTCTTTCGACAGGCTCCGAAGTGCCCGTCTAGCTCTGGCTTAGAGAAATGTGCCGGGAAAGCAGCGCTTGAGCGGTTAGGTGTCCAAGCCTTTCGACAGAGCGCAAGCGGCTGGCCGACGGGAATGGCTCGTGAAGATCATGCTTTTGTGCCGGTCCCTGTTTCTGGGCGAGACCACTACTCGCCTCTTTGCTCTTTACGAGCCTGTCATGGGCGCGGGGGTACTTGGAGCTGCCAAGAACCGTGCAAAGAGCACCGCGATCTGAGGGCGTTGTGCAGGCTGTAAAAGGGGACTGCCCGGGAATGGGGTGCAAAGACAAGTTTCTCCCAGTTGCAGGGGCCAGCGCCGGCAAGCGTGTGCTTCTGGCACACTTCTCCGTGCGAGACGTAGCCGAGGAGCTTTGTGTTCCGATGCGGAGCACAGGAGAGGCAGAGTGTGCTGCCACGTAGCCCCGAGAGGGGACTGTTGTATGCGCCAGGCGTGTTTCGGCAGAAGCAGTGCTCTGGTGCGCCCCTCGGCCGGCAGAGCTTTCTGGGCGAGAAGCAGACGGCTGCTCGCCTCCGGGGCAGTGAAAGCGCCGCTCGCTATACGAAAAGCGAAGAACCAAGCTGCCGTGCACACGGCTTGTGTGCGCATCCTACAGGCTCCAAGGGAAAGCGGGGCTGCCACTCGCTTGCCTGGAAAAGCCACGCTAGCAGCAGAAGAAGGAGCTCCAAAGACAGCTCCTTGTGCTGCTACTTAGAGCAGCACCAAGCTTCCGTGGAAACAGCTGCTCTTCCCTTGAGCCTCCGAGCTGCAGAGACGATCACGCTAGATGCAGCAGAGGAGACAAGTACAGAGTGCACTGACGTGGCTTACGCGGGCGAAGGCGAAGGTGCAGCGCAGCACTGGCTTCGACTTCTCGAGCCTGTTTGCATGCTAGCAGCTGCTGGAAGTTGGCAAGGGTGATGCGAGCGTGAACAGTGTTGCCGGCATGTCCAGCTGAGAAGGAAGCTACAGAGCCTCAGTGGCTTGTGCTTGGAGACGGGCTGCTTCAAGAACGCCTCCTTTGTAGACGCCTCCTTCTGGCTCAGCTCAAGCTGCGTGGACTCTGCAACACTGAAGCTGTAAGAAACTGCTTCTTAGCCAGCTGCTGCGATGAAGTCTAAGGGCTGCGCCTTACTTCCTGAAGCAGCAAGACTCTTCTCGGCTAAATGTGCTTGCGAAGGAGCATTTGGCTGCACTTCGGCAATTCGCTTAGCGAGCACCCAGAAGTGCCGTGCTCGGCGGCTTCAATCTTCGCCTGCTGCCCTCTGGAGAGAACTGAAGCCCAGCGAGGGCATTCAGCTTTGCTGCTCATCAGCGTGTACGGTGCTGGCATGCACAACGTGCTGTGCACGGATTTGCCTCAGCTGCAGGTAGAATCATTCTCCTTCTCTTTCGACAGGCTCCGAAGTGCCCGTCTAGCTCTGGCTTAGAGAAATGTGCCGGGAAAGCAGCGCTTGAGCGGTTAGGTGTCCAAGCCTTTCGACAGAGCGCAAGCGGCTGGCCGACGGGAATGGCTCGTGAAGATCATGCTTTTGTGCCGGTCCCTGTTTCTGGGCGAGACCACTACTCGCCTCTTTGCTCTTTACGAGCCTGTCATGGGCGCGGGGGTACTTGGAGCTGCCAAGAACCGTGCAAAGAGCACCGCGATCTGAGGGCGTTGTGCAGGCTGTAAAAGGGGACTGCCCGGGAATGGGGTGCAAAGACAAGTTTCTCCCAGTTGCAGGGGCCAGCGCCGGCAAGCGTGTGCTTCTGGCACACTTCTCCGTGCGAGACGTAGCCGAGGAGCTTTGTGTTCCGATGCGGAGCACAGGAGAGGCAGAGTGTGCTGCCACGTAGCCCCGAGAGGGGACTGTTGTATGCGCCAGGCGTGTTTCGGCAGAAGCAGTGCTCTGGTGCGCCCCTCGGCCGGCAGAGCTTTCTGGGCGAGAAGCAGACGGCTGCTCGCCTCCGGGGCAGTGAAAGCGCCGCTCGCTATACGAAAAGCGAAGAACCAAGCTGCCGTGCACACGGCTTGTGTGCGCATCCTACAGGCTCCAAGGGAAAGCGGGGCTGCCACTCGCTTGCCTGGAAAAGCCACGCTAGCAGCAGAAGAAGGAGCTCCAAAGACAGCTCCTTGTGCTGCTACTTAGAGCAGCACCAAGCTTCCGTGGAAACAGCTGCTCTTCCCTTGAGCCTCCGAGCTGCAGAGACGATCACGCTAGATGCAGCAGAGGAGACAAGTACAGAGTGCACTGACGTGGCTTACGCGGGCGAAGGCGAAGGTGCAGCGCAGCACTGGCTTCGACTTCTCGAGCCTGTTTGCATGCTAGCAGCTGCTGGAAGTTGGCAAGGGTGATGCGAGCGTGAACAGTGTTGCCGGCATGTCCAGCTGAGAAGGAAGCTACAGAGCCTCAGTGGCTTGTGCTTGGAGACGGGCTGCTTCAAGAACGCCTCCTTTGTAGACGCCTCCTTCTGGCTCAGCTCAAGCTGCGTGGACTCTGCAACACTGAAGCTGTAAGAAACTGCTTCTTAGCCAGCTGCTGCGATGAAGTCTAAGGGCTGCGCCTTACTTCCTGAAGCAGCAAGACTCTTCTCGGCTAAATGTGCTTGCGAAGGAGCATTTGGCTGCACTTCGGCAATTCGCTTAGCGAGCACCCAGAAGTGCCGTGCTCGGCGGCTTCAATCTTCGCCTGCTGCCCTCTGGAGAGAACTGAAGCCCAGCGAGGGCATTCAGCTTTGCTGCTCGTCAGCGTGTACGGTGCTGGCATGCACAACGTGCTGTGCACGGATTTGCCTCAGCTGCAGGTAGAATCATTCTCCTTCTCTTTCGACAGGCTCCGAAGTGCCCGTCTAGCTCTGGCTTAGAGAAATGTGCCGGGAAAGCAGCGCTTGAGCGGTTAGGTGTCCAAGCCTTTCGACAGAGCGCAAGCGGCTGGCCGACGGGAATGGCTCGTGAAGATCATGCTTTTGTGCCGGTCCCTGTTTCTGGGCGAGACCACTACTCGCCTCTTTGCTCTTTACGAGCCTGTCATGGGCGCGGGGGTACTTGGAGCTGCCAAGAACCGTGCAAAGAGCACCGCGATCTGAGGGCGTTGTGCAGGCTGTAAAAGGGGACTGCCCGGGAATGGGGTGCAAAGACAAGTTTCTCCCAGTTGCAGGGGCCAGCGCCGGCAAGCGTGTGCTTCTGGCACACTTCTCCGTGCGAGACGTAGCCGAGGAGCTTTGTGTTCCGATGCGGAGCACAGGAGAGGCAGAGTGTGCTGCCACGTAGCCCCGAGAGGGGACTGTTGTATGCGCCAGGCGTGTTTCGGCAGAAGCAGTGCTCTGGTGCGCCCCTCGGCCGGCAGAGCTTTCTGGGCGAGAAGCAGACGGCTGCTCGCCTCCGGGGCAGTGAAAGCGCCGCTCGCTATACGAAAAGCGAAGAACCAAGCTGCCGTGCACACGGCTTGTGTGCGCATCCTACAGGCTCCAAGGGAAAGCGGGGCTGCCACTCGCTTGCCTGGAAAAGCCACGCTAGCAGCAGAAGAAGGAGCTCCAAAGACAGCTCCTTGTGCTGCTACTTAGAGCAGCACCAAGCTTCCGTGGAAACAGCTGCTCTTCCCTTGAGCCTCCGAGCTGCAGAGACGATCACGCTAGATGCAGCAGAGGAGACAAGTACAGAGTGCACTGACGTGGCTTACGCGGGCGAAGGCGAAGGTGCAGCGCAGCACTGGCTTCGACTTCTCGAGCCTGTTTGCATGCTAGCAGCTGCTGGAAGTTGGCAAGGGTGATGCGAGCGTGAACAGTGTTGCCGGCATGTCCAGCTGAGAAGGAAGCTACAGAGCCTCAGTGGCTTGTGCTTGGAGACGGGCTGCTTCAAGAACGCCTCCTTTGTAGACGCCTCCTTCTGGCTCAGCTCAAGCTGCGTGGACTCTGCAACACTGAAGCTGTAAGAAACTGCTTCTTAGCCAGCTGCTGCGATGAAGTCTAAGGGCTGCGCCTTACTTCCTGAAGCAGCAAGACTCTTCTCGGCTAAATGTGCTTGCGAAGGAGCATTTGGCTGCACTTCGGCAATTCGCTTAGCGAGCACCCAGAAGTGCCGTGCTCGGCGGCTTCAATCTTCGCCTGCTGCCCTCTGGAGAGAACTGAAGCCCAGCGAGGGCATTCAGCTTTGCTGCTCGTCAGCGTGTACGGTGCTGGCATGCACAACGTGCTGTGCACGGATTTGCCTCAGCTGCAGGTAGAATCATTCTCCTTCTCTTTCGACAGGCTCCGAAGTGCCCGTCTAGCTCTGGCTTAGAGAAATGTGCCGGGAAAGCAGCGCTTGAGCGGTTAGGTGTCCAAGCCTTTCGACAGAGCGCAAGCGGCTGGCCGACGGGAATGGCTCGTGAAGATCATGCTTTTGTGCCGGTCCCTGTTTCTGGGCGAGACCACTACTCGCCTCTTTGCTCTTTACGAGCCTGTCATGGGCGCGGGGGTACTTGGAGCTGCCAAGAACCGTGCAAAGAGCACCGCGATCTGAGGGCGTTGTGCAGGCTGTAAAAGGGGACTGCCCGGGAATGGGGTGCAAAGACAAGTTTCTCCCAGTTGCAGGGGCCAGCGCCGGCAAGCGTGTGCTTCTGGCACACTTCTCCGTGCGAGACGTAGCCGAGGAGCTTTGTGTTCCGATGCGGAGCACAGGAGAGGCAGAGTGTGCTGCCACGTAGCCCCGAGAGGGGACTGTTGTATGCGCCAGGCGTGTTTCGGCAGAAGCAGTGCTCTGGTGCGCCCCTCGGCCGGCAGAGCTTTCTGGGCGAGAAGCAGACGGCTGCTCGCCTCCGGGGCAGTGAAAGCGCCGCTCGCTATACGAAAAGCGAAGAACCAAGCTGCCGTGCACACGGCTTGTGTGCGCATCCTACAGGCTCCAAGGGAAAGCGGGGCTGCCACTCGCTTGCCTGGAAAAGCCACGCTAGCAGCAGAAGAAGGAGCTCCAAAGACAGCTCCTTGTGCTGCTACTTAGAGCAGCACCAAGCTTCCGTGGAAACAGCTGCTCTTCCCTTGAGCCTCCGAGCTGCAGAGACGATCACGCTAGATGCAGCAGAGGAGACAAGTACAGAGTGCACTGACGTGGCTTACGCGGGCGAAGGCGAAGGTGCAGCGCAGCACTGGCTTCGACTTCTCGAGCCTGTTTGCATGCTAGCAGCTGCTGGAAGTTGGCAAGGGTGATGCGAGCGTGAACAGTGTTGCCGGCATGTCCAGCTGAGAAGGAAGCTACAGAGCCTCAGTGGCTTGTGCTTGGAGACGGGCTGCTTCAAGAACGCCTCCTTTGTAGACGCCTCCTTCTGGCTCAGCTCAAGCTGCGTGGACTCTGCAACACTGAAGCTGTAAGAAACTGCTTCTTAGCCAGCTGCTGCGATGAAGTCTAAGGGCTGCGCCTTACTTCCTGAAGCAGCAAGACTCTTCTCGGCTAAATGTGCTTGCGAAGGAGCATTTGGCTGCACTTCGGCAATTCGCTTAGCGAGCACCCAGAAGTGCCGTGCTCGGCGGCTTCAATCTTCGCCTGCTGCCCTCTGGAGAGAACTGAAGCCCAGCGAGGGCATTCAGCTTTGCTGCTCATCAGCGTGTACGGTGCTGGCATGCACAACGTGCTGTGCACGGATTTGCCTCAGCTGCAGGTAGAATCATTCTCCTTCTCTTTCGACAGGCTCCGAAGTGCCCGTCTAGCTCTGGCTTAGAGAAATGTGCCGGGAAAGCAGCGCTTGAGCGGTTAGGTGTCCAAGCCTTTCGACAGAGCGCAAGCGGCTGGCCGACGGGAATGGCTCGTGAAGATCATGCTTTTGTGCCGGTCCCTGTTTCTGGGCGAGACCACTACTCGCCTCTTTGCTCTTTACGAGCCTGTCATGGGCGCGGGGGTACTTGGAGCTGCCAAGAACCGTGCAAAGAGCACCGCGATCTGAGGGCGTTGTGCAGGCTGTAAAAGGGGACTGCCCGGGAATGGGGTGCAAAGACAAGTTTCTCCCAGTTGCAGGGGCCAGCGCCGGCAAGCGTGTGCTTCTGGCACACTTCTCCGTGCGAGACGTAGCCGAGGAGCTTTGTGTTCCGATGCGGAGCACAGGAGAGGCAGAGTGTGCTGCCACGTAGCCCCGAGAGGGGACTGTTGTATGCGCCAGGCGTGTTTCGGCAGAAGCAGTGCTCTGGTGCGCCCCTCGGCCGGCAGAGCTTTCTGGGCGAGAAGCAGACGGCTGCTCGCCTCCGGGGCAGTGAAAGCGCCGCTCGCTACGAAAAGCGAAGAACCAAGCTGCCGTGCACACGGCTTGTGTGCGCATCCTACAGGCTCCAAGGGAAAGCGGGGCTGCCACTCGCTTGCCTGGAAAAGCCACGCTAGCAGCAGAAGAAGGAGCTCCAAAGACAGCTCCTTGTGCTGCTACTTAGAGCAGCACCAAGCTTCCGTGGAAACAGCTGCTCTTCCCTTGAGCCTCCGAGCTGCAGAGACGATCACGCTAGATGCAGCAGAGGAGACAAGTACAGAGTGCACTGACGTGGCTTACGCGGGCGAAGGCGAAGGTGCAGCGCAGCACTGGCTTCGACTTCTCGAGCCTGTTTGCATGCTAGCAGCTGCTGGAAGTTGGCAAGGGTGATGCGAGCGTGAACAGTGTTGCCGGCATGTCCAGCTGAGAAGGAAGCTACAGAGCCTCAGTGGCTTGTGCTTGGAGACGGGCTGCTTCAAGAACGCCTCCTTTGTAGACGCCTCCTTCTGGCTCAGCTCAAGCTGCGTGGACTCTGCAACACTGAAGCTGTAAGAAACTGCTTCTTAGCCAGCTGCTGCGATGAAGTCTAAGGGCTGCGCCTTACTTCCTGAAGCAGCAAGACTCTTCTCGGCTAAATGTGCTTGCGAAGGAGCATTTGGCTGCACTTCGGCAATTCGCTTAGCGAGCACCCAGAAGTGCCGTGCTCGGCGGCTTCAATCTTCGCCTGCTGCCCTCTGGAGAGAACTGAAGCCCAGCGAGGGCATTCAGCTTTGCTGCTCATCAGCGTGTACGGTGCTGGCATGCACAACGTGCTGTGCACGGATTTGCCTCAGCTGCAGGTAGAATCATTCTCCTTCTCTTTCGACAGGCTCCGAAGTGCCCGTCTAGCTCTGGCTTAGAGAAATGTGCCGGGAAAGCAGCGCTTGAGCGGTTAGGTGTCCAAGCCTTTCGACAGAGCGCAAGCGGCTGGCCGACGGGAATGGCTCGTGAAGATCATGCTTTTGTGCCGGTCCCTGTTTCTGGGCGAGACCACTACTCGCCTCTTTGCTCTTTACGAGCCTGTCATGGGCGCGGGGGTACTTGGAGCTGCCAAGAACCGTGCAAAGAGCACCGCGATCTGAGGGCGTTGTGCAGGCTGTAAAAGGGGACTGCCCGGGAATGGGGTGCAAAGACAAGTTTCTCCCAGTTGCAGGGGCCAGCGCCGGCAAGCGTGTGCTTCTGGCACACTTCTCCGTGCGAGACGTAGCCGAGGAGCTTTGTGTTCCGATGCGGAGCACAGGAGAGGCAGAGTGTGCTGCCACGTAGCCCCGAGAGGGGACTGTTGTATGCGCCAGGCGTGTTTCGGCAGAAGCAGTGCTCTGGTGCGCCCCTCGGCCGGCAGAGCTTTCTGGGCGAGAAGCAGACGGCTGCTCGCCTCCGGGGCAGTGAAAGCGCCGCTCGCTATACGAAAAGCGAAGAACCAAGCTGCCGTGCACACGGCTTGTGTGCGCATCCTACAGGCTCCAAGGGAAAGCGGGGCTGCCACTCGCTTGCCTGGAAAAGCCACGCTAGCAGCAGAAGAAGGAGCTCCAAAGACAGCTCCTTGTGCTGCTACTTAGAGCAGCACCAAGCTTCCGTGGAAACAGCTGCTCTTCCCTTGAGCCTCCGAGCTGCAGAGACGATCACGCTAGATGCAGCAGAGGAGACAAGTACAGAGTGCACTGACGTGGCTTACGCGGGCGAAGGCGAAGGTGCAGCGCAGCACTGGCTTCGACTTCTCGAGCCTGTTTGCATGCTAGCAGCTGCTGGAAGTTGGCAAGGGTGATGCGAGCGTGAACAGTGTTGCCGGCATGTCCAGCTGAGAAGGAAGCTACAGAGCCTCAGTGGCTTGTGCTTGGAGACGGGCTGCTTCAAGAACGCCTCCTTTGTAGACGCCTCCTTCTGGCTCAGCTCAAGCTGCGTGGACTCTGCAACACTGAAGCTGTAAGAAACTGCTTCTTAGCCAGCTGCTGCGATGAAGTCTAAGGGCTGCGCCTTACTTCCTGAAGCAGCAAGACTCTTCTCGGCTAAATGTGCTTGCGAAGGAGCATTTGGCTGCACTTCGGCAATTCGCTTAGCGAGCACCCAGAAGTGCCGTGCTCGGCGGCTTCAATCTTCGCCTGCTGCCCTCTGGAGAGAACTGAAGCCCAGCGAGGGCATTCAGCTTTGCTGCTCATCAGCGTGTACGGTGCTGGCATGCACAACGTGCTGTGCACGGATTTGCCTCAGCTGCAGGTAGAATCATTCTCCTTCTCTTTCGACAGGCTCCGAAGTGCCCGTCTAGCTCTGGCTTAGAGAAATGTGCCGGGAAAGCAGCGCTTGAGCGGTTAGGTGTCCAAGCCTTTCGACAGAGCGCAAGCGGCTGGCCGACGGGAATGGCTCGTGAAGATCATGCTTTTGTGCCGGTCCCTGTTTCTGGGCGAGACCACTACTCGCCTCTTTGCTCTTTACGAGCCTGTCATGGGCGCGGGGGTACTTGGAGCTGCCAAGAACCGTGCAAAGAGCACCGCGATCTGAGGGCGTTGTGCAGGCTGTAAAAGGGGACTGCCCGGGAATGGGGTGCAAAGACAAGTTTCTCCCAGTTGCAGGGGCCAGCGCCGGCAAGCGTGTGCTTCTGGCACACTTCTCCGTGCGAGACGTAGCCGAGGAGCTTTGTGTTCCGATGCGGAGCACAGGAGAGGCAGAGTGTGCTGCCACGTAGCCCCGAGAGGGGACTGTTGTATGCGCCAGGCGTGTTTCGGCAGAAGCAGTGCTCTGGTGCGCCCCTCGGCCGGCAGAGCTTTCTGGGCGAGAAGCAGACGGCTGCTCGCCTCCGGGGCAGTGAAAGCGCCGCTCGCTATACGAAAAGCGAAGAACCAAGCTGCCGTGCACACGGCTTGTGTGCGCATCCTACAGGCTCCAAGGGAAAGCGGGGCTGCCACTCGCTTGCCTGGAAAAGCCACGCTAGCAGCAGAAGAAGGAGCTCCAAAGACAGCTCCTTGTGCTGCTACTTAGAGCAGCACCAAGCTTCCGTGGAAACAGCTGCTCTTCCCTTGAGCCTCCGAGCTGCAGAGACGATCACGCTAGATGCAGCAGAGGAGACAAGTACAGAGTGCACTGACGTGGCTTACGCGGGCGAAGGCGAAGGTGCAGCGCAGCACTGGCTTCGACTTCTCGAGCCTGTTTGCATGCTAGCAGCTGCTGGAAGTTGGCAAGGGTGATGCGAGCGTGAACAGTGTTGCCGGCATGTCCAGCTGAGAAGGAAGCTACAGAGCCTCAGTGGCTTGTGCTTGGAGACGGGCTGCTTCAAGAACGCCTCCTTTGTAGACGCCTCCTTCTGGCTCAGCTCAAGCTGCGTGGACTCTGCAACACTGAAGCTGTAAGAAACTGCTTCTTAGCCAGCTGCTGCGATGAAGTCTAAGGGCTGCGCCTTACTTCCTGAAGCAGCAAGACTCTTCTCGGCTAAATGTGCTTGCGAAGGAGCATTTGGCTGCACTTCGGCAATTCGCTTAGCGAGCACCCAGAAGTGCCGTGCTCGGCGGCTTCAATCTTCGCCTGCTGCCCTCTGGAGAGAACTGAAGCCCAGCGAGGGCATTCAGCTTTGCTGCTCGTCAGCGTGTACGGTGCTGGCATGCACAACGTGCTGTGCACGGATTTGCCTCAGCTGCAGGTAGAATCATTCTCCTTCTCTTTCGACAGGCTCCGAAGTGCCCGTCTAGCTCTGGCTTAGAGAAATGTGCCGGGAAAGCAGCGCTTGAGCGGTTAGGTGTCCAAGCCTTTCGACAGAGCGCAAGCGGCTGACCGACGGGAATGGCTCGTGAAGATCATGCTTTTGTGCCGGTCCCTGTTTCTGGGCGAGACCACTACTCGCCTCTTTGCTCTTTACGAGCCTGTCATGGGCGCGGGGGTACTTGGAGCTGCCAAGAACCGTGCAAAGAGCACCGCGATCTGAGGGCGTTGTGCAGGCTGTAAAAGGGGACTGCCCGGGAATGGGGTGCAAAGACAAGTTTCTCCCAGTTGCAGGGGCCAGCGCCGGCAAGCGTGTGCTTCTGGCACACTTCTCCGTGCGAGACGTAGCCGAGGAGCTTTGTGTTCCGATGCGGAGCACAGGAGAGGCAGAGTGTGCTGCCACGTAGCCCCGAGAGGGGACTGTTGTATGCGCCAGGCGTGTTTCGGCAGAAGCAGTGCTCTGGTGCGCCCCTCGGCCGGCAGAGCTTTCTGGGCGAGAAGCAGACGGCTGCTCGCCTCCGGGGCAGTGAAAGCGCCGCTCGCTATACGAAAAGCGAAGAACCAAGCTGCCGTGCACACGGCTTGTGTGCGCATCCTACAGGCTCCAAGGGAAAGCGGGGCTGCCACTCGCTTGCCTGGAAAAGCCACGCTAGCAGCAGAAGAAGGAGCTCCAAAGACAGCTCCTTGTGCTGCTACTTAGAGCAGCACCAAGCTTCCGTGGAAACAGCTGCTCTTCCCTTGAGCCTCCGAGCTGCAGAGACGATCACGCTAGATGCAGCAGAGGAGACAAGTACAGAGTGCACTGACGTGGCTTACGCGGGCGAAGGCGAAGGTGCAGCGCAGCACTGGCTTCGACTTCTCGAGCCTGTTTGCATGCTAGCAGCTGCTGGAAGTTGGCAAGGGTTGATGCGAGCGTGAACAGTGTTGCCGGCATGTCCAGCTGAGAAGGAAGCTACAGAGCCTCAGTGGCTTGTGCTTGGAGACGGGCTGCTTCAAGAACGCCTCCTTTGTAGACGCCTCCTTCTGGCTCAGCTCAAGCTGCGTGGACTCTGCAACACTGAAGCTGTAAGAAACTGCTTCTTAGCCAGCTGCTGCGATGAAGTCTAAGGGCTGCGCCTTACTTCCTGAAGCAGCAAGACTCTTCTCGGCTAAATGTGCTTGCGAAGGAGCATTTGGCTGCACTTCGGCAATTCGCTTAGCGAGCACCCAGAAGTGCCGTGCTCGGCGGCTTCAATCTTCGCCTGCTGCCCTCTGGAGAGAACTGAAGCCCAGCGAGGGCATTCAGCTTTGCTGCTCATCAGCGTGTACGGTGCTGGCATGCACAACGTGCTGTGCACGGATTTGCCTCAGCTGCAGGTAGAATCATTCTCCTTCTCTTTCGACAGGCTCCGAAGTGCCCGTCTAGCTCTGGCTTAGAGAAATGTGCCGGGAAAGCAGCGCTTGAGCGGTTAGGTGTCCAAGCCTTTCGACAGAGCGCAAGCGGCTGGCCGACGGGAATGGCTCGTGAAGATCATGCTTTTGTGCCGGTCCCTGTTTCTGGGCGAGACCACTACTCGCCTCTTTGCTCTTTACGAGCCTGTCATGGGCGCGGGGGTACTTGGAGCTGCCAAGAACCGTGCAAAGAGCACCGCGATCTGAGGGCGTTGTGCAGGCTGTAAAAGGGGACTGCCCGGGAATGGGGTGCAAAGACAAGTTTCTCCCAGTTGCAGGGGCCAGCGCCGGCAAGCGTGTGCTTCTGGCACACTTCTCCGTGCGAGACGTAGCCGAGGAGCTTTGTGTTCCGATGCGGAGCACAGGAGAGGCAGAGTGTGCTGCCACGTAGCCCCGAGAGGGGACTGTTGTATGCGCCAGGCGTGTTTCGGCAGAAGCAGTGCTCTGGTGCGCCCCTCGGCCGGCAGAGCTTTCTGGGCGAGAAGCAGACGGCTGCTCGCCTCCGGGGCAGTGAAAGCGCCGCTCGCTATACGAAAAGCGAAGAACCAAGCTGCCGTGCACACGGCTTGTGTGCGCATCCTACAGGCTCCAAGGGAAAGCGGGGCTGCCACTCGCTTGCCTGGAAAAGCCACGCTAGCAGCAGAAGAAGGAGCTCCAAAGACAGCTCCTTGTGCTGCTACTTAGAGCAGCACCAAGCTTCCGTGGAAACAGCTGCTCTTCCCTTGAGCCTCCGAGCTGCAGAGACGATCACGCTAGATGCAGCAGAGGAGACAAGTACAGAGTGCACTGACGTGGCTTACGCGGGCGAAGGCGAAGGTGCAGCGCAGCACTGGCTTCGACTTCTCGAGCCTGTTTGCATGCTAGCAGCTGCTGGAAGTTGGCAAGGGTTGATGCGAGCGTGAACAGTGTTGCCGGCATGTCCAGCTGAGAAGGAAGCTACAGAGCCTCAGTGGCTTGTGCTTGGAGACGGGCTGCTTCAAGAACGCCTCCTTTGTAGACGCCTCCTTCTGGCTCAGCTCAAGCTGCGTGGACTCTGCAACACTGAAGCTGTAAGAAACTGCTTCTTAGCCAGCTGCTGCGATGAAGTCTAAGGGCTGCGCCTTACTTCCTGAAGCAGCAAGACTCTTCTCGGCTAAATGTGCTTGCGAAGGAGCATTTGGCTGCACTTCGGCAATTCGCTTAGCGAGCACCCAGAAGTGCCGTGCTCGGCGGCTTCAATCTTCGCCTGCTGCCCTCTGGAGAGAACTGAAGCCCAGCGAGGGCATTCAGCTTTGCTGCTCGTCAGCGTGTACGGTGCTGGCATGCACAACGTGCTGTGCACGGATTTGCCTCAGCTGCAGGTAGAATCATTCTCCTTCTCTTTCGACAGGCTCCGAAGTGCCCGTCTAGCTCTGGCTTAGAGAAATGTGCCGGGAAAGCAGCGCTTGAGCGGTTAGGTGTCCAAGCCTTTCGACAGAGCGCAAGCGGCTGGCCGACGGGAATGGCTCGTGAAGATCATGCTTTTGTGCCGGTCCCTGTTTCTGGGCGAGACCACTACTCGCCTCTTTGCTCTTTACGAGCCTGTCATGGGCGCGGGGGTACTTGGAGCTGCCAAGAACCGTGCAAAGAGCACCGCGATCTGAGGGCGTTGTGCAGGCTGTAAAAGGGGACTGCCCGGGAATGGGGTGCAAAGACAAGTTTCTCCCAGTTGCAGGGGCCAGCGCCGGCAAGCGTGTGCTTCTGGCACACTTCTCCGTGCGAGACGTAGCCGAGGAGCTTTGTGTTCCGATGCGGAGCACAGGAGAGGCAGAGTGTGCTGCCACGTAGCCCCGAGAGGGGACTGTTGTATGCGCCAGGCGTGTTTCGGCAGAAGCAGTGCTCTGGTGCGCCCCTCGGCCGGCAGAGCTTTCTGGGCGAGAAGCAGACGGCTGCTCGCCTCCGGGGCAGTGAAAGCGCCGCTCGCTATACGAAAAGCGAAGAACCAAGCTGCCGTGCACACGGCTTGTGTGCGCATCCTACAGGCTCCAAGGGAAAGCGGGGCTGCCACTCGCTTGCCTGGAAAAGCCACGCTAGCAGCAGAAGAAGGAGCTCCAAAGACAGCTCCTTGTGCTGCTACTTAGAGCAGCACCAAGCTTCCGTGGAAACAGCTGCTCTTCCCTTGAGCCTCCGAGCTGCAGAGACGATCACGCTAGATGCAGCAGAGGAGACAAGTACAGAGTGCACTGACGTGGCTTACGCGGGCGAAGGCGAAGGTGCAGCGCAGCACTGGCTTCGACTTCTCGAGCCTGTTTGCATGCTAGCAGCTGCTGGAAGTTGGCAAGGGTGATGCGAGCGTGAACAGTGTTGCCGGCATGTCCAGCTGAGAAGGAAGCTACAGAGCCTCAGTGGCTTGTGCTTGGAGACGGGCTGCTTCAAGAACGCCTCCTTTGTAGACGCCTCCTTCTGGCTCAGCTCAAGCTGCGTGGACTCTGCAACACTGAAGCTGTAAGAAACTGCTTCTTAGCCAGCTGCTGCGATGAAGTCTAAGGGCTGCGCCTTACTTCCTGAAGCAGCAAGACTCTTCTCGGCTAAATGTGCTTGCGAAGGAGCATTTGGCTGCACTTCGGCAATTCGCTTAGCGAGCACCCAGAAGTGCCGTGCTCGGCGGCTTCAATCTTCGCCTGCTGCCCTCTGGAGAGAACTGAAGCCCAGCGAGGGCATTCAGCTTTGCTGCTCGTCAGCGTGTACGGTGCTGGCATGCACAACGTGCTGTGCACGGATTTGCCTCAGCTGCAGGTAGAATCATTCTCCTTCTCTTTCGACAGGCTCCGAAGTGCCCGTCTAGCTCTGGCTTAGAGAAATGTGCCGGGAAAGCAGCGCTTGAGCGGTTAGGTGTCCAAGCCTTTCGACAGAGCGCAAGCGGCTGGCCGACGGGAATGGCTCGTGAAGATCATGCTTTTGTGCCGGTCCCTGTTTCTGGGCGAGACCACTACTCGCCTCTTTGCTCTTTACGAGCCTGTCATGGGCGCGGGGGTACTTGGAGCTGCCAAGAACCGTGCAAAGAGCACCGCGATCTGAGGGCGTTGTGCAGGCTGTAAAAGGGGACTGCCCGGGAATGGGGTGCAAAGACAAGTTTCTCCCAGTTGCAGGGGCCAGCGCCGGCAAGCGTGTGCTTCTGGCACACTTCTCCGTGCGAGACGTAGCCGAGGAGCTTTGTGTTCCGATGCGGAGCACAGGAGAGGCAGAGTGTGCTGCCACGTAGCCCCGAGAGGGGACTGTTGTATGCGCCAGGCGTGTTTCGGCAGAAGCAGTGCTCTGGTGCGCCCCTCGGCCGGCAGAGCTTTCTGGGCGAGAAGCAGACGGCTGCTCGCCTCCGGGGCAGTGAAAGCGCCGCTCGCTATACGAAAAGCGAAGAACCAAGCTGCCGTGCACACGGCTTGTGTGCGCATCCTACAGGCTCCAAGGGAAAGCGGGGCTGCCACTCGCTTGCCTGGAAAAGCCACGCTAGCAGCAGAAGAAGGAGCTCCAAAGACAGCTCCTTGTGCTGCTACTTAGAGCAGCACCAAGCTTCCGTGGAAACAGCTGCTCTTCCCTTGAGCCTCCGAGCTGCAGAGACGATCACGCTAGATGCAGCAGAGGAGACAAGTACAGAGTGCACTGACGTGGCTTACGCGGGCGAAGGCGAAGGTGCAGCGCAGCACTGGCTTCGACTTCTCGAGCCTGTTTGCATGCTAGCAGCTGCTGGAAGTTGGCAAGGGTGATGCGAGCGTGAACAGTGTTGCCGGCATGTCCAGCTGAGAAGGAAGCTACAGAGCCTCAGTGGCTTGTGCTTGGAGACGGGCTGCTTCAAGAACGCCTCCTTTGTAGACGCCTCCTTCTGGCTCAGCTCAAGCTGCGTGGACTCTGCAACACTGAAGCTGTAAGAAACTGCTTCTTAGCCAGCTGCTGCGATGAAGTCTAAGGGCTGCGCCTTACTTCCTGAAGCAGCAAGACTCTTCTCGGCTAAATGTGCTTGCGAAGGAGCATTTGGCTGCACTTCGGCAATTCGCTTAGCGAGCACCCAGAAGTGCCGTGCTCGGCGGCTTCAATCTTCGCCTGCTGCCCTCTGGAGAGAACTGAAGCCCAGCGAGGGCATTCAGCTTTGCTGCTCGTCAGCGTGTACGGTGCTGGCATGCACAACGTGCTGTGCACGGATTTGCCTCAGCTGCAGGTAGAATCATTCTCCTTCTCTTTCGACAGGCTCCGAAGTGCCCGTCTAGCTCTGGCTTAGAGAAATGTGCCGGGAAAGCAGCGCTTGAGCGGTTAGGTGTCCAAGCCTTTCGACAGAGCGCAAGCGGCTGGCCGACGGGAATGGCTCGTGAAGATCATGCTTTTGTGCCGGTCCCTGTTTCTGGGCGAGACCACTACTCGCCTCTTTGCTCTTTACGAGCCTGTCATGGGCGCGGGGGTACTTGGAGCTGCCAAGAACCGTGCAAAGAGCACCGCGATCTGAGGGCGTTGTGCAGGCTGTAAAAGGGGACTGCCCGGGAATGGGGTGCAAAGACAAGTTTCTCCCAGTTGCAGGGGCCAGCGCCGGCAAGCGTGTGCTTCTGGCACACTTCTCCGTGCGAGACGTAGCCGAGGAGCTTTGTGTTCCGATGCGGAGCACAGGAGAGGCAGAGTGTGCTGCCACGTAGCCCCGAGAGGGGACTGTTGTATGCGCCAGGCGTGTTTCGGCAGAAGCAGTGCTCTGGTGCGCCCCTCGGCCGGCAGAGCTTTCTGGGCGAGAAGCAGACGGCTGCTCGCCTCCGGGGCAGTGAAAGCGCCGCTCGCTATACGAAAAGCGAAGAACCAAGCTGCCGTGCACACGGCTTGTGTGCGCATCCTACAGGCTCCAAGGGAAAGCGGGGCTGCCACTCGCTTGCCTGGAAAAGCCACGCTAGCAGCAGAAGAAGGAGCTCCAAAGACAGCTCCTTGTGCTGCTACTTAGAGCAGCACCAAGCTTCCGTGGAAACAGCTGCTCTTCCCTTGAGCCTCCGAGCTGCAGAGACGATCACGCTAGATGCAGCAGAGGAGACAAGTACAGAGTGCACTGACGTGGCTTACGCGGGCGAAGGCGAAGGTGCAGCGCAGCACTGGCTTCGACTTCTCGAGCCTGTTTGCATGCTAGCAGCTGCTGGAAGTTGGCAAGGGTGATGCGAGCGTGAACAGTGTTGCCGGCATGTCCAGCTGAGAAGGAAGCTACAGAGCCTCAGTGGCTTGTGCTTGGAGACGGGCTGCTTCAAGAACGCCTCCTTTGTAGACGCCTCCTTCTGGCTCAGCTCAAGCTGCGTGGACTCTGCAACACTGAAGCTGTAAGAAACTGCTTCTTAGCCAGCTGCTGCGATGAAGTCTAAGGGCTGCGCCTTACTTCCTGAAGCAGCAAGACTCTTCTCGGCTAAATGTGCTTGCGAAGGAGCATTTGGCTGCACTTCGGCAATTCGCTTAGCGAGCACCCAGAAGTGCCGTGCTCGGCGGCTTCAATCTTCGCCTGCTGCCCTCTGGAGAGAACTGAAGCCCAGCGAGGGCATTCAGCTTTGCTGCTCGTCAGCGTGTACGGTGCTGGCATGCACAACGTGCTGTGCACGGATTTGCCTCAGCTGCAGGTAGAATCATTCTCCTTCTCTTTCGACAGGCTCCGAAGTGCCCGTCTAGCTCTGGCTTAGAGAAATGTGCCGGGAAAGCAGCGCTTGAGCGGTTAGGTGTCCAAGCCTTTCGACAGAGCGCAAGCGGCTGGCCGACGGGAATGGCTCGTGAAGATCATGCTTTTGTGCCGGTCCCTGTTTCTGGGCGAGACCACTACTCGCCTCTTTGCTCTTTACGAGCCTGTCATGGGCGCGGGGGTACTTGGAGCTGCCAAGAACCGTGCAAAGAGCACCGCGATCTGAGGGCGTTGTGCAGGCTGTAAAAGGGGACTGCCCGGGAATGGGGTGCAAAGACAAGTTTCTCCCAGTTGCAGGGGCCAGCGCCGGCAAGCGTGTGCTTCTGGCACACTTCTCCGTGCGAGACGTAGCCGAGGAGCTTTGTGTTCCGATGCGGAGCACAGGAGAGGCAGAGTGTGCTGCCACGTAGCCCCGAGAGGGGACTGTTGTATGCGCCAGGCGTGTTTCGGCAGAAGCAGTGCTCTGGTGCGCCCCTCGGCCGGCAGAGCTTTCTGGGCGAGAAGCAGACGGCTGCTCGCCTCCGGGGCAGTGAAAGCGCCGCTCGCTATACGAAAAGCGAAGAACCAAGCTGCCGTGCACACGGCTTGTGTGCGCATCCTACAGGCTCCAAGGGAAAGCGGGGCTGCCACTCGCTTGCCTGGAAAAGCCACGCTAGCAGCAGAAGAAGGAGCTCCAAAGACAGCTCCTTGTGCTGCTACTTAGAGCAGCACCAAGCTTCCGTGGAAACAGCTGCTCTTCCCTTGAGCCTCCGAGCTGCAGAGACGATCACGCTAGATGCAGCAGAGGAGACAAGTACAGAGTGCACTGACGTGGCTTACGCGGGCGAAGGCGAAGGTGCAGCGCAGCACTGGCTTCGACTTCTCGAGCCTGTTTGCATGCTAGCAGCTGCTGGAAGTTGGCAAGGGTGATGCGAGCGTGAACAGTGTTGCCGGCATGTCCAGCTGAGAAGGAAGCTACAGAGCCTCAGTGGCTTGTGCTTGGAGACGGGCTGCTTCAAGAACGCCTCCTTTGTAGACGCCTCCTTCTGGCTCAGCTCAAGCTGCGTGGACTCTGCAACACTGAAGCTGTAAGAAACTGCTTCTTAGCCAGCTGCTGCGATGAAGTCTAAGGGCTGCGCCTTACTTCCTGAAGCAGCAAGACTCTTCTCGGCTAAATGTGCTTGCGAAGGAGCATTTGGCTGCACTTCGGCAATTCGCTTAGCGAGCACCCAGAAGTGCCGTGCTCGGCGGCTTCAATCTTCGCCTGCTGCCCTCTGGAGAGAACTGAAGCCCAGCGAGGGCATTCAGCTTTGCTGCTCGTCAGCGTGTACGGTGCTGGCATGCACAACGTGCTGTGCACGGATTTGCCTCAGCTGCAGGTAGAATCATTCTCCTTCTCTTTCGACAGGCTCCGAAGTGCCCGTCTAGCTCTGGCTTAGAGAAATGTGCCGGGAAAGCAGCGCTTGAGCGGTTAGGTGTCCAAGCCTTTCGACAGAGCGCAAGCGGCTGGCCGACGGGAATGGCTCGTGAAGATCATGCTTTTGTGCCGGTCCCTGTTTCTGGGCGAGACCACTACTCGCCTCTTTGCTCTTTACGAGCCTGTCATGGGCGCGGGGGTACTTGGAGCTGCCAAGAACCGTGCAAAGAGCACCGCGATCTGAGGGCGTTGTGCAGGCTGTAAAAGGGGACTGCCCGGGAATGGGGTGCAAAGACAAGTTTCTCCCAGTTGCAGGGGCCAGCGCCGGCAAGCGTGTGCTTCTGGCACACTTCTCCGTGCGAGACGTAGCCGAGGAGCTTTGTGTTCCGATGCGGAGCACAGGAGAGGCAGAGTGTGCTGCCACGTAGCCCCGAGAGGGGACTGTTGTATGCGCCAGGCGTGTTTCGGCAGAAGCAGTGCTCTGGTGCGCCCCTCGGCCGGCAGAGCTTTCTGGGCGAGAAGCAGACGGCTGCTCGCCTCCGGGGCAGTGAAAGCGCCGCTCGCTATACGAAAAGCGAAGAACCAAGCTGCCGTGCACACGGCTTGTGTGCGCATCCTACAGGCTCCAAGGGAAAGCGGGGCTGCCACTCGCTTGCCTGGAAAAGCCACGCTAGCAGCAGAAGAAGGAGCTCCAAAGACAGCTCCTTGTGCTGCTACTTAGAGCAGCACCAAGCTTCCGTGGAAACAGCTGCTCTTCCCTTGAGCCTCCGAGCTGCAGAGACGATCACGCTAGATGCAGCAGAGGAGACAAGTACAGAGTGCACTGACGTGGCTTACGCGGGCGAAGGCGAAGGTGCAGCGCAGCACTGGCTTCGACTTCTCGAGCCTGTTTGCATGCTAGCAGCTGCTGGAAGTTGGCAAGGGTGATGCGAGCGTGAACAGTGTTGCCGGCATGTCCAGCTGAGAAGGAAGCTACAGAGCCTCAGTGGCTTGTGCTTGGAGACGGGCTGCTTCAAGAACGCCTCCTTTGTAGACGCCTCCTTCTGGCTCAGCTCAAGCTGCGTGGACTCTGCAACACTGAAGCTGTAAGAAACTGCTTCTTAGCCAGCTGCTGCGATGAAGTCTAAGGGCTGCGCCTTACTTCCTGAAGCAGCAAGACTCTTCTCGGCTAAATGTGCTTGCGAAGGAGCATTTGGCTGCACTTCGGCAATTCGCTTAGCGAGCACCCAGAAGTGCCGTGCTCGGCGGCTTCAATCTTCGCCTGCTGCCCTCTGGAGAGAACTGAAGCCCAGCGAGGGCATTCAGCTTTGCTGCTCGTCAGCGTGTACGGTGCTGGCATGCACAACGTGCTGTGCACGGATTTGCCTCAGCTGCAGGTAGAATCATTCTCCTTCTCTTTCGACAGGCTCCGAAGTGCCCGTCTAGCTCTGGCTTAGAGAAATGTGCCGGGAAAGCAGCGCTTGAGCGGTTAGGTGTCCAAGCCTTTCGACAGAGCGCAAGCGGCTGGCCGACGGGAATGGCTCGTGAAGATCATGCTTTTGTGCCGGTCCCTGTTTCTGGGCGAGACCACTACTCGCCTCTTTGCTCTTTACGAGCCTGTCATGGGCGCGGGGGTACTTGGAGCTGCCAAGAACCGTGCAAAGAGCACCGCGATCTGAGGGCGTTGTGCAGGCTGTAAAAGGGGACTGCCCGGGAATGGGGTGCAAAGACAAGTTTCTCCCAGTTGCAGGGGCCAGCGCCGGCAAGCGTGTGCTTCTGGCACACTTCTCCGTGCGAGACGTAGCCGAGGAGCTTTGTGTTCCGATGCGGAGCACAGGAGAGGCAGAGTGTGCTGCCACGTAGCCCCGAGAGGGGACTGTTGTATGCGCCAGGCGTGTTTCGGCAGAAGCAGTGCTCTGGTGCGCCCCTCGGCCGGCAGAGCTTTCTGGGCGAGAAGCAGACGGCTGCTCGCCTCCGGGGCAGTGAAAGCGCCGCTCGCTATACGAAAAGCGAAGAACCAAGCTGCCGTGCACACGGCTTGTGTGCGCATCCTACAGGCTCCAAGGGAAAGCGGGGCTGCCACTCGCTTGCCTGGAAAAGCCACGCTAGCAGCAGAAGAAGGAGCTCCAAAGACAGCTCCTTGTGCTGCTACTTAGAGCAGCACCAAGCTTCCGTGGAAACAGCTGCTCTTCCCTTGAGCCTCCGAGCTGCAGAGACGATCACGCTAGATGCAGCAGAGGAGACAAGTACAGAGTGCACTGACGTGGCTTACGCGGGCGAAGGCGAAGGTGCAGCGCAGCACTGGCTTCGACTTCTCGAGCCTGTTTGCATGCTAGCAGCTGCTGGAAGTTGGCAAGGGTGATGCGAGCGTGAACAGTGTTGCCGGCATGTCCAGCTGAGAAGGAAGCTACAGAGCCTCAGTGGCTTGTGCTTGGAGACGGGCTGCTTCAAGAACGCCTCCTTTGTAGACGCCTCCTTCTGGCTCAGCTCAAGCTGCGTGGACTCTGCAACACTGAAGCTGTAAGAAACTGCTTCTTAGCCAGCTGCTGCGATGAAGTCTAAGGGCTGCGCCTTACTTCCTGAAGCAGCAAGACTCTTCTCGGCTAAATGTGCTTGCGAAGGAGCATTTGGCTGCACTTCGGCAATTCGCTTAGCGAGCACCCAGAAGTGCCGTGCTCGGCGGCTTCAATCTTCGCCTGCTGCCCTCTGGAGAGAACTGAAGCCCAGCGAGGGCATTCAGCTTTGCTGCTCATCAGCGTGTACGGTGCTGGCATGCACAACGTGCTGTGCACGGATTTGCCTCAGCTGCAGGTAGAATCATTCTCCTTCTCTTTCGACAGGCTCCGAAGTGCCCGTCTAGCTCTGGCTTAGAGAAATGTGCCGGGAAAGCAGCGCTTGAGCGGTTAGGTGTCCAAGCCTTTCGACAGAGCGCAAGCGGCTGGCCGACGGGAATGGCTCGTGAAGATCATGCTTTTGTGCCGGTCCCTGTTTCTGGGCGAGACCACTACTCGCCTCTTTGCTCTTTACGAGCCTGTCATGGGCGCGGGGGTACTTGGAGCTGCCAAGAACCGTGCAAAGAGCACCGCGATCTGAGGGCGTTGTGCAGGCTGTAAAAGGGGACTGCCCGGGAATGGGGTGCAAAGACAAGTTTCTCCCAGTTGCAGGGGCCAGCGCCGGCAAGCGTGTGCTTCTGGCACACTTCTCCGTGCGAGACGTAGCCGAGGAGCTTTGTGTTCCGATGCGGAGCACAGGAGAGGCAGAGTGTGCTGCCACGTAGCCCCGAGAGGGGACTGTTGTATGCGCCAGGCGTGTTTCGGCAGAAGCAGTGCTCTGGTGCGCCCCTCGGCCGGCAGAGCTTTCTGGGCGAGAAGCAGACGGCTGCTCGCCTCCGGGGCAGTGAAAGCGCCGCTCGCTACGAAAAGCGAAGAACCAAGCTGCCGTGCACACGGCTTGTGTGCGCATCCTACAGGCTCCAAGGGAAAGCGGGGCTGCCACTCGCTTGCCTGGAAAAGCCACGCTAGCAGCAGAAGAAGGAGCTCCAAAGACAGCTCCTTGTGCTGCTACTTAGAGCAGCACCAAGCTTCCGTGGAAACAGCTGCTCTTCCCTTGAGCCTCCGAGCTGCAGAGACGATCACGCTAGATGCAGCAGAGGAGACAAGTACAGAGTGCACTGACGTGGCTTACGCGGGCGAAGGCGAAGGTGCAGCGCAGCACTGGCTTCGACTTCTCGAGCCTGTTTGCATGCTAGCAGCTGCTGGAAGTTGGCAAGGGTGATGCGAGCGTGAACAGTGTTGCCGGCATGTCCAGCTGAGAAGGAAGCTACAGAGCCTCAGTGGCTTGTGCTTGGAGACGGGCTGCTTCAAGAACGCCTCCTTTGTAGACGCCTCCTTCTGGCTCAGCTCAAGCTGCGTGGACTCTGCAACACTGAAGCTGTAAGAAACTGCTTCTTAGCCAGCTGCTGCGATGAAGTCTAAGGGCTGCGCCTTACTTCCTGAAGCAGCAAGACTCTTCTCGGCTAAATGTGCTTGCGAAGGAGCATTTGGCTGCACTTCGGCAATTCGCTTAGCGAGCACCCAGAAGTGCCGTGCTCGGCGGCTTCAATCTTCGCCTGCTGCCCTCTGGAGAGAACTGAAGCCCAGCGAGGGCATTCAGCTTTGCTGCTCATCAGCGTGTACGGTGCTGGCATGCACAACGTGCTGTGCACGGATTTGCCTCAGCTGCAGGTAGAATCATTCTCCTTCTCTTTCGACAGGCTCCGAAGTGCCCGTCTAGCTCTGGCTTAGAGAAATGTGCCGGGAAAGCAGCGCTTGAGCGGTTAGGTGTCCAAGCCTTTCGACAGAGCGCAAGCGGCTGGCCGACGGGAATGGCTCGTGAAGATCATGCTTTTGTGCCGGTCCCTGTTTCTGGGCGAGACCACTACTCGCCTCTTTGCTCTTTACGAGCCTGTCATGGGCGCGGGGGTACTTGGAGCTGCCAAGAACCGTGCAAAGAGCACCGCGATCTGAGGGCGTTGTGCAGGCTGTAAAAGGGGACTGCCCGGGAATGGGGTGCAAAGACAAGTTTCTCCCAGTTGCAGGGGCCAGCGCCGGCAAGCGTGTGCTTCTGGCACACTTCTCCGTGCGAGACGTAGCCGAGGAGCTTTGTGTTCCGATGCGGAGCACAGGAGAGGCAGAGTGTGCTGCCACGTAGCCCCGAGAGGGGACTGTTGTATGCGCCAGGCGTGTTTCGGCAGAAGCAGTGCTCTGGTGCGCCCCTCGGCCGGCAGAGCTTTCTGGGCGAGAAGCAGACGGCTGCTCGCCTCCGGGGCAGTGAAAGCGCCGCTCGCTATACGAAAAGCGAAGAACCAAGCTGCCGTGCACACGGCTTGTGTGCGCATCCTACAGGCTCCAAGGGAAAGCGGGGCTGCCACTCGCTTGCCTGGAAAAGCCACGCTAGCAGCAGAAGAAGGAGCTCCAAAGACAGCTCCTTGTGCTGCTACTTAGAGCAGCACCAAGCTTCCGTGGAAACAGCTGCTCTTCCCTTGAGCCTCCGAGCTGCAGAGACGATCACGCTAGATGCAGCAGAGGAGACAAGTACAGAGTGCACTGACGTGGCTTACGCGGGCGAAGGCGAAGGTGCAGCGCAGCACTGGCTTCGACTTCTCGAGCCTGTTTGCATGCTAGCAGCTGCTGGAAGTTGGCAAGGGTGATGCGAGCGTGAACAGTGTTGCCGGCATGTCCAGCTGAGAAGGAAGCTACAGAGCCTCAGTGGCTTGTGCTTGGAGACGGGCTGCTTCAAGAACGCCTCCTTTGTAGACGCCTCCTTCTGGCTCAGCTCAAGCTGCGTGGACTCTGCAACACTGAAGCTGTAAGAAACTGCTTCTTAGCCAGCTGCTGCGATGAAGTCTAAGGGCTGCGCCTTACTTCCTGAAGCAGCAAGACTCTTCTCGGCTAAATGTGCTTGCGAAGGAGCATTTGGCTGCACTTCGGCAATTCGCTTAGCGAGCACCCAGAAGTGCCGTGCTCGGCGGCTTCAATCTTCGCCTGCTGCCCTCTGGAGAGAACTGAAGCCCAGCGAGGGCATTCAGCTTTGCTGCTCGTCAGCGTGTACGGTGCTGGCATGCACAACGTGCTGTGCACGGATTTGCCTCAGCTGCAGGTAGAATCATTCTCCTTCTCTTTCGACAGGCTCCGAAGTGCCCGTCTAGCTCTGGCTTAGAGAAATGTGCCGGGAAAGCAGCGCTTGAGCGGTTAGGTGTCCAAGCCTTTCGACAGAGCGCAAGCGGCTGGCCGACGGGAATGGCTCGTGAAGATCATGCTTTTGTGCCGGTCCCTGTTTCTGGGCGAGACCACTACTCGCCTCTTTGCTCTTTACGAGCCTGTCATGGGCGCGGGGGTACTTGGAGCTGCCAAGAACCGTGCAAAGAGCACCGCGATCTGAGGGCGTTGTGCAGGCTGTAAAAGGGGACTGCCCGGGAATGGGGTGCAAAGACAAGTTTCTCCCAGTTGCAGGGGCCAGCGCCGGCAAGCGTGTGCTTCTGGCACACTTCTCCGTGCGAGACGTAGCCGAGGAGCTTTGTGTTCCGATGCGGAGCACAGGAGAGGCAGAGTGTGCTGCCACGTAGCCCCGAGAGGGGACTGTTGTATGCGCCAGGCGTGTTTCGGCAGAAGCAGTGCTCTGGTGCGCCCCTCGGCCGGCAGAGCTTTCTGGGCGAGAAGCAGACGGCTGCTCGCCTCCGGGGCAGTGAAAGCGCCGCTCGCTATACGAAAAGCGAAGAACCAAGCTGCCGTGCACACGGCTTGTGTGCGCATCCTACAGGCTCCAAGGGAAAGCGGGGCTGCCACTCGCTTGCCTGGAAAAGCCACGCTAGCAGCAGAAGAAGGAGCTCCAAAGACAGCTCCTTGTGCTGCTACTTAGAGCAGCACCAAGCTTCCGTGGAAACAGCTGCTCTTCCCTTGAGCCTCCGAGCTGCAGAGACGATCACGCTAGATGCAGCAGAGGAGACAAGTACAGAGTGCACTGACGTGGCTTACGCGGGCGAAGGCGAAGGTGCAGCGCAGCACTGGCTTCGACTTCTCGAGCCTGTTTGCATGCTAGCAGCTGCTGGAAGTTGGCAAGGGTGATGCGAGCGTGAACAGTGTTGCCGGCATGTCCAGCTGAGAAGGAAGCTACAGAGCCTCAGTGGCTTGTGCTTGGAGACGGGCTGCTTCAAGAACGCCTCCTTTGTAGACGCCTCCTTCTGGCTCAGCTCAAGCTGCGTGGACTCTGCAACACTGAAGCTGTAAGAAACTGCTTCTTAGCCAGCTGCTGCGATGAAGTCTAAGGGCTGCGCCTTACTTCCTGAAGCAGCAAGACTCTTCTCGGCTAAATGTGCTTGCGAAGGAGCATTTGGCTGCACTTCGGCAATTCGCTTAGCGAGCACCCAGAAGTGCCGTGCTCGGCGGCTTCAATCTTCGCCTGCTGCCCTCTGGAGAGAACTGAAGCCCAGCGAGGGCATTCAGCTTTGCTGCTCATCAGCGTGTACGGTGCTGGCATGCACAACGTGCTGTGCACGGATTTGCCTCAGCTGCAGGTAGAATCATTCTCCTTCTCTTTCGACAGGCTCCGAAGTGCCCGTCTAGCTCTGGCTTAGAGAAATGTGCCGGGAAAGCAGCGCTTGAGCGGTTAGGTGTCCAAGCCTTTCGACAGAGCGCAAGCGGCTGGCCGACGGGAATGGCTCGTGAAGATCATGCTTTTGTGCCGGTCCCTGTTTCTGGGCGAGACCACTACTCGCCTCTTTGCTCTTTACGAGCCTGTCATGGGCGCGGGGGTACTTGGAGCTGCCAAGAACCGTGCAAAGAGCACCGCGATCTGAGGGCGTTGTGCAGGCTGTAAAAGGGGACTGCCCGGGAATGGGGTGCAAAGACAAGTTTCTCCCAGTTGCAGGGGCCAGCGCCGGCAAGCGTGTGCTTCTGGCACACTTCTCCGTGCGAGACGTAGCCGAGGAGCTTTGTGTTCCGATGCGGAGCACAGGAGAGGCAGAGTGTGCTGCCACGTAGCCCCGAGAGGGGACTGTTGTATGCGCCAGGCGTGTTTCGGCAGAAGCAGTGCTCTGGTGCGCCCCTCGGCCGGCAGAGCTTTCTGGGCGAGAAGCAGACGGCTGCTCGCCTCCGGGGCAGTGAAAGCGCCGCTCGCTACGAAAAGCGAAGAACCAAGCTGCCGTGCACACGGCTTGTGTGCGCATCCTACAGGCTCCAAGGGAAAGCGGGGCTGCCACTCGCTTGCCTGGAAAAGCCACGCTAGCAGCAGAAGAAGGAGCTCCAAAGACAGCTCCTTGTGCTGCTACTTAGAGCAGCACCAAGCTTCCGTGGAAACAGCTGCTCTTCCCTTGAGCCTCCGAGCTGCAGAGACGATCACGCTAGATGCAGCAGAGGAGACAAGTACAGAGTGCACTGACGTGGCTTACGCGGGCGAAGGCGAAGGTGCAGCGCAGCACTGGCTTCGACTTCTCGAGCCTGTTTGCATGCTAGCAGCTGCTGGAAGTTGGCAAGGGTGATGCGAGCGTGAACAGTGTTGCCGGCATGTCCAGCTGAGAAGGAAGCTACAGAGCCTCAGTGGCTTGTGCTTGGAGACGGGCTGCTTCAAGAACGCCTCCTTTGTAGACGCCTCCTTCTGGCTCAGCTCAAGCTGCGTGGACTCTGCAACACTGAAGCTGTAAGAAACTGCTTCTTAGCCAGCTGCTGCGATGAAGTCTAAGGGCTGCGCCTTACTTCCTGAAGCAGCAAGACTCTTCTCGGCTAAATGTGCTTGCGAAGGAGCATTTGGCTGCACTTCGGCAATTCGCTTAGCGAGCACCCAGAAGTGCCGTGCTCGGCGGCTTCAATCTTCGCCTGCTGCCCTCTGGAGAGAACTGAAGCCCAGCGAGGGCATTCAGCTTTGCTGCTCATCAGCGTGTACGGTGCTGGCATGCACAACGTGCTGTGCACGGATTTGCCTCAGCTGCAGGTAGAATCATTCTCCTTCTCTTTCGACAGGCTCCGAAGTGCCCGTCTAGCTCTGGCTTAGAGAAATGTGCCGGGAAAGCAGCGCTTGAGCGGTTAGGTGTCCAAGCCTTTCGACAGAGCGCAAGCGGCTGGCCGACGGGAATGGCTCGTGAAGATCATGCTTTTGTGCCGGTCCCTGTTTCTGGGCGAGACCACTACTCGCCTCTTTGCTCTTTACGAGCCTGTCATGGGCGCGGGGGTACTTGGAGCTGCCAAGAACCGTGCAAAGAGCACCGCGATCTGAGGGCGTTGTGCAGGCTGTAAAAGGGGACTGCCCGGGAATGGGGTGCAAAGACAAGTTTCTCCCAGTTGCAGGGGCCAGCGCCGGCAAGCGTGTGCTTCTGGCACACTTCTCCGTGCGAGACGTAGCCGAGGAGCTTTGTGTTCCGATGCGGAGCACAGGAGAGGCAGAGTGTGCTGCCACGTAGCCCCGAGAGGGGACTGTTGTATGCGCCAGGCGTGTTTCGGCAGAAGCAGTGCTCTGGTGCGCCCCTCGGCCGGCAGAGCTTTCTGGGCGAGAAGCAGACGGCTGCTCGCCTCCGGGGCAGTGAAAGCGCCGCTCGCTATACGAAAAGCGAAGAACCAAGCTGCCGTGCACACGGCTTGTGTGCGCATCCTACAGGCTCCAAGGGAAAGCGGGGCTGCCACTCGCTTGCCTGGAAAAGCCACGCTAGCAGCAGAAGAAGGAGCTCCAAAGACAGCTCCTTGTGCTGCTACTTAGAGCAGCACCAAGCTTCCGTGGAAACAGCTGCTCTTCCCTTGAGCCTCCGAGCTGCAGAGACGATCACGCTAGATGCAGCAGAGGAGACAAGTACAGAGTGCACTGACGTGGCTTACGCGGGCGAAGGCGAAGGTGCAGCGCAGCACTGGCTTCGACTTCTCGAGCCTGTTTGCATGCTAGCAGCTGCTGGAAGTTGGCAAGGGTGATGCGAGCGTGAACAGTGTTGCCGGCATGTCCAGCTGAGAAGGAAGCTACAGAGCCTCAGTGGCTTGTGCTTGGAGACGGGCTGCTTCAAGAACGCCTCCTTTGTAGACGCCTCCTTCTGGCTCAGCTCAAGCTGCGTGGACTCTGCAACACTGAAGCTGTAAGAAACTGCTTCTTAGCCAGCTGCTGCGATGAAGTCTAAGGGCTGCGCCTTACTTCCTGAAGCAGCAAGACTCTTCTCGGCTAAATGTGCTTGCGAAGGAGCATTTGGCTGCACTTCGGCAATTCGCTTAGCGAGCACCCAGAAGTGCCGTGCTCGGCGGCTTCAATCTTCGCCTGCTGCCCTCTGGAGAGAACTGAAGCCCAGCGAGGGCATTCAGCTTTGCTGCTCATCAGCGTGTACGGTGCTGGCATGCACAACGTGCTGTGCACGGATTTGCCTCAGCTGCAGGTAGAATCATTCTCCTTCTCTTTCGACAGGCTCCGAAGTGCCCGTCTAGCTCTGGCTTAGAGAAATGTGCCGGGAAAGCAGCGCTTGAGCGGTTAGGTGTCCAAGCCTTTCGACAGAGCGCAAGCGGCTGGCCGACGGGAATGGCTCGTGAAGATCATGCTTTTGTGCCGGTCCCTGTTTCTGGGCGAGACCACTACTCGCCTCTTTGCTCTTTACGAGCCTGTCATGGGCGCGGGGGTACTTGGAGCTGCCAAGAACCGTGCAAAGAGCACCGCGATCTGAGGGCGTTGTGCAGGCTGTAAAAGGGGACTGCCCGGGAATGGGGTGCAAAGACAAGTTTCTCCCAGTTGCAGGGGCCAGCGCCGGCAAGCGTGTGCTTCTGGCACACTTCTCCGTGCGAGACGTAGCCGAGGAGCTTTGTGTTCCGATGCGGAGCACAGGAGAGGCAGAGTGTGCTGCCACGTAGCCCCGAGAGGGGACTGTTGTATGCGCCAGGCGTGTTTCGGCAGAAGCAGTGCTCTGGTGCGCCCCTCGGCCGGCAGAGCTTTCTGGGCGAGAAGCAGACGGCTGCTCGCCTCCGGGGCAGTGAAAGCGCCGCTCGCTATACGAAAAGCGAAGAACCAAGCTGCCGTGCACACGGCTTGTGTGCGCATCCTACAGGCTCCAAGGGAAAGCGGGGCTGCCACTCGCTTGCCTGGAAAAGCCACGCTAGCAGCAGAAGAAGGAGCTCCAAAGACAGCTCCTTGTGCTGCTACTTAGAGCAGCACCAAGCTTCCGTGGAAACAGCTGCTCTTCCCTTGAGCCTCCGAGCTGCAGAGACGATCACGCTAGATGCAGCAGAGGAGACAAGTACAGAGTGCACTGACGTGGCTTACGCGGGCGAAGGCGAAGGTGCAGCGCAGCACTGGCTTCGACTTCTCGAGCCTGTTTGCATGCTAGCAGCTGCTGGAAGTTGGCAAGGGTGATGCGAGCGTGAACAGTGTTGCCGGCATGTCCAGCTGAGAAGGAAGCTACAGAGCCTCAGTGGCTTGTGCTTGGAGACGGGCTGCTTCAAGAACGCCTCCTTTGTAGACGCCTCCTTCTGGCTCAGCTCAAGCTGCGTGGACTCTGCAACACTGAAGCTGTAAGAAACTGCTTCTTAGCCAGCTGCTGCGATGAAGTCTAAGGGCTGCGCCTTACTTCCTGAAGCAGCAAGACTCTTCTCGGCTAAATGTGCTTGCGAAGGAGCATTTGGCTGCACTTCGGCAATTCGCTTAGCGAGCACCCAGAAGTGCCGTGCTCGGCGGCTTCAATCTTCGCCTGCTGCCCTCTGGAGAGAACTGAAGCCCAGCGAGGGCATTCAGCTTTGCTGCTCGTCAGCGTGTACGGTGCTGGCATGCACAACGTGCTGTGCACGGATTTGCCTCAGCTGCAGGTAGAATCATTCTCCTTCTCTTTCGACAGGCTCCGAAGTGCCCGTCTAGCTCTGGCTTAGAGAAATGTGCCGGGAAAGCAGCGCTTGAGCGGTTAGGTGTCCAAGCCTTTCGACAGAGCGCAAGCGGCTGACCGACGGGAATGGCTCGTGAAGATCATGCTTTTGTGCCGGTCCCTGTTTCTGGGCGAGACCACTACTCGCCTCTTTGCTCTTTACGAGCCTGTCATGGGCGCGGGGGTACTTGGAGCTGCCAAGAACCGTGCAAAGAGCACCGCGATCTGAGGGCGTTGTGCAGGCTGTAAAAGGGGACTGCCCGGGAATGGGGTGCAAAGACAAGTTTCTCCCAGTTGCAGGGGCCAGCGCCGGCAAGCGTGTGCTTCTGGCACACTTCTCCGTGCGAGACGTAGCCGAGGAGCTTTGTGTTCCGATGCGGAGCACAGGAGAGGCAGAGTGTGCTGCCACGTAGCCCCGAGAGGGGACTGTTGTATGCGCCAGGCGTGTTTCGGCAGAAGCAGTGCTCTGGTGCGCCCCTCGGCCGGCAGAGCTTTCTGGGCGAGAAGCAGACGGCTGCTCGCCTCCGGGGCAGTGAAAGCGCCGCTCGCTATACGAAAAGCGAAGAACCAAGCTGCCGTGCACACGGCTTGTGTGCGCATCCTACAGGCTCCAAGGGAAAGCGGGGCTGCCACTCGCTTGCCTGGAAAAGCCACGCTAGCAGCAGAAGAAGGAGCTCCAAAGACAGCTCCTTGTGCTGCTACTTAGAGCAGCACCAAGCTTCCGTGGAAACAGCTGCTCTTCCCTTGAGCCTCCGAGCTGCAGAGACGATCACGCTAGATGCAGCAGAGGAGACAAGTACAGAGTGCACTGACGTGGCTTACGCGGGCGAAGGCGAAGGTGCAGCGCAGCACTGGCTTCGACTTCTCGAGCCTGTTTGCATGCTAGCAGCTGCTGGAAGTTGGCAAGGGTTGATGCGAGCGTGAACAGTGTTGCCGGCATGTCCAGCTGAGAAGGAAGCTACAGAGCCTCAGTGGCTTGTGCTTGGAGACGGGCTGCTTCAAGAACGCCTCCTTTGTAGACGCCTCCTTCTGGCTCAGCTCAAGCTGCGTGGACTCTGCAACACTGAAGCTGTAAGAAACTGCTTCTTAGCCAGCTGCTGCGATGAAGTCTAAGGGCTGCGCCTTACTTCCTGAAGCAGCAAGACTCTTCTCGGCTAAATGTGCTTGCGAAGGAGCATTTGGCTGCACTTCGGCAATTCGCTTAGCGAGCACCCAGAAGTGCCGTGCTCGGCGGCTTCAATCTTCGCCTGCTGCCCTCTGGAGAGAACTGAAGCCCAGCGAGGGCATTCAGCTTTGCTGCTCATCAGCGTGTACGGTGCTGGCATGCACAACGTGCTGTGCACGGATTTGCCTCAGCTGCAGGTAGAATCATTCTCCTTCTCTTTCGACAGGCTCCGAAGTGCCCGTCTAGCTCTGGCTTAGAGAAATGTGCCGGGAAAGCAGCGCTTGAGCGGTTAGGTGTCCAAGCCTTTCGACAGAGCGCAAGCGGCTGGCCGACGGGAATGGCTCGTGAAGATCATGCTTTTGTGCCGGTCCCTGTTTCTGGGCGAGACCACTACTCGCCTCTTTGCTCTTTACGAGCCTGTCATGGGCGCGGGGGTACTTGGAGCTGCCAAGAACCGTGCAAAGAGCACCGCGATCTGAGGGCGTTGTGCAGGCTGTAAAAGGGGACTGCCCGGGAATGGGGTGCAAAGACAAGTTTCTCCCAGTTGCAGGGGCCAGCGCCGGCAAGCGTGTGCTTCTGGCACACTTCTCCGTGCGAGACGTAGCCGAGGAGCTTTGTGTTCCGATGCGGAGCACAGGAGAGGCAGAGTGTGCTGCCACGTAGCCCCGAGAGGGGACTGTTGTATGCGCCAGGCGTGTTTCGGCAGAAGCAGTGCTCTGGTGCGCCCCTCGGCCGGCAGAGCTTTCTGGGCGAGAAGCAGACGGCTGCTCGCCTCCGGGGCAGTGAAAGCGCCGCTCGCTATACGAAAAGCGAAGAACCAAGCTGCCGTGCACACGGCTTGTGTGCGCATCCTACAGGCTCCAAGGGAAAGCGGGGCTGCCACTCGCTTGCCTGGAAAAGCCACGCTAGCAGCAGAAGAAGGAGCTCCAAAGACAGCTCCTTGTGCTGCTACTTAGAGCAGCACCAAGCTTCCGTGGAAACAGCTGCTCTTCCCTTGAGCCTCCGAGCTGCAGAGACGATCACGCTAGATGCAGCAGAGGAGACAAGTACAGAGTGCACTGACGTGGCTTACGCGGGCGAAGGCGAAGGTGCAGCGCAGCACTGGCTTCGACTTCTCGAGCCTGTTTGCATGCTAGCAGCTGCTGGAAGTTGGCAAGGGTTGATGCGAGCGTGAACAGTGTTGCCGGCATGTCCAGCTGAGAAGGAAGCTACAGAGCCTCAGTGGCTTGTGCTTGGAGACGGGCTGCTTCAAGAACGCCTCCTTTGTAGACGCCTCCTTCTGGCTCAGCTCAAGCTGCGT
The DNA here is from genome assembly GCF_965178545.1 of Coloeus monedula. Classification (NCBI taxonomy): domain Eukaryota; kingdom Metazoa; phylum Chordata; class Aves; order Passeriformes; family Corvidae; genus Coloeus; species Coloeus monedula. The sequence goes on from NW_028120365.1 coordinate 42,019, forward strand.
GGACTCTGCAACACTGAAGCTGTAAGAAACTGCTTCTTAGCCAGCTGCTGCGATGAAGTCTAAGGGCTGCGCCTTACTTCCTGAAGCAGCAAGACTCTTCTCGGCTAAATGTGCTTGCGAAGGAGCATTTGGCTGCACTTCGGCAATTCGCTTAGCGAGCACCCAGAAGTGCCGTGCTCGGCGGCTTCAATCTTCGCCTGCTGCCCTCTGGAGAGAACTGAAGCCCAGCGAGGGCATTCAGCTTTGCTGCTCGTCAGCGTGTACGGTGCTGGCATGCACAACGTGCTGTGCACGGATTTGCCTCAGCTGCAGGTAGAATCATTCTCCTTCTCTTTCGACAGGCTCCGAAGTGCCCGTCTAGCTCTGGCTTAGAGAAATGTGCCGGGAAAGCAGCGCTTGAGCGGTTAGGTGTCCAAGCCTTTCGACAGAGCGCAAGCGGCTGGCCGACGGGAATGGCTCGTGAAGATCATGCTTTTGTGCCGGTCCCTGTTTCTGGGCGAGACCACTACTCGCCTCTTTGCTCTTTACGAGCCTGTCATGGGCGCGGGGGTACTTGGAGCTGCCAAGAACCGTGCAAAGAGCACCGCGATCTGAGGGCGTTGTGCAGGCTGTAAAAGGGGACTGCCCGGGAATGGGGTGCAAAGACAAGTTTCTCCCAGTTGCAGGGGCCAGCGCCGGCAAGCGTGTGCTTCTGGCACACTTCTCCGTGCGAGACGTAGCCGAGGAGCTTTGTGTTCCGATGCGGAGCACAGGAGAGGCAGAGTGTGCTGCCACGTAGCCCCGAGAGGGGACTGTTGTATGCGCCAGGCGTGTTTCGGCAGAAGCAGTGCTCTGGTGCGCCCCTCGGCCGGCAGAGCTTTCTGGGCGAGAAGCAGACGGCTGCTCGCCTCCGGGGCAGTGAAAGCGCCGCTCGCTATACGAAAAGCGAAGAACCAAGCTGCCGTGCACACGGCTTGTGTGCGCATCCTACAGGCTCCAAGGGAAAGCGGGGCTGCCACTCGCTTGCCTGGAAAAGCCACGCTAGCAGCAGAAGAAGGAGCTCCAAAGACAGCTCCTTGTGCTGCTACTTAGAGCAGCACCAAGCTTCCGTGGAAACAGCTGCTCTTCCCTTGAGCCTCCGAGCTGCAGAGACGATCACGCTAGATGCAGCAGAGGAGACAAGTACAGAGTGCACTGACGTGGCTTACGCGGGCGAAGGCGAAGGTGCAGCGCAGCACTGGCTTCGACTTCTCGAGCCTGTTTGCATGCTAGCAGCTGCTGGAAGTTGGCAAGGGTGATGCGAGCGTGAACAGTGTTGCCGGCATGTCCAGCTGAGAAGGAAGCTACAGAGCCTCAGTGGCTTGTGCTTGGAGACGGGCTGCTTCAAGAACGCCTCCTTTGTAGACGCCTCCTTCTGGCTCAGCTCAAGCTGCGTGGACTCTGCAACACTGAAGCTGTAAGAAACTGCTTCTTAGCCAGCTGCTGCGATGAAGTCTAAGGGCTGCGCCTTACTTCCTGAAGCAGCAAGACTCTTCTCGGCTAAATGTGCTTGCGAAGGAGCATTTGGCTGCACTTCGGCAATTCGCTTAGCGAGCACCCAGAAGTGCCGTGCTCGGCGGCTTCAATCTTCGCCTGCTGCCCTCTGGAGAGAACTGAAGCCCAGCGAGGGCATTCAGCTTTGCTGCTCGTCAGCGTGTACGGTGCTGGCATGCACAACGTGCTGTGCACGGATTTGCCTCAGCTGCAGGTAGAATCATTCTCCTTCTCTTTCGACAGGCTCCGAAGTGCCCGTCTAGCTCTGGCTTAGAGAAATGTGCCGGGAAAGCAGCGCTTGAGCGGTTAGGTGTCCAAGCCTTTCGACAGAGCGCAAGCGGCTGGCCGACGGGAATGGCTCGTGAAGATCATGCTTTTGTGCCGGTCCCTGTTTCTGGGCGAGACCACTACTCGCCTCTTTGCTCTTTACGAGCCTGTCATGGGCGCGGGGGTACTTGGAGCTGCCAAGAACCGTGCAAAGAGCACCGCGATCTGAGGGCGTTGTGCAGGCTGTAAAAGGGGACTGCCCGGGAATGGGGTGCAAAGACAAGTTTCTCCCAGTTGCAGGGGCCAGCGCCGGCAAGCGTGTGCTTCTGGCACACTTCTCCGTGCGAGACGTAGCCGAGGAGCTTTGTGTTCCGATGCGGAGCACAGGAGAGGCAGAGTGTGCTGCCACGTAGCCCCGAGAGGGGACTGTTGTATGCGCCAGGCGTGTTTCGGCAGAAGCAGTGCTCTGGTGCGCCCCTCGGCCGGCAGAGCTTTCTGGGCGAGAAGCAGACGGCTGCTCGCCTCCGGGGCAGTGAAAGCGCCGCTCGCTATACGAAAAGCGAAGAACCAAGCTGCCGTGCACACGGCTTGTGTGCGCATCCTACAGGCTCCAAGGGAAAGCGGGGCTGCCACTCGCTTGCCTGGAAAAGCCACGCTAGCAGCAGAAGAAGGAGCTCCAAAGACAGCTCCTTGTGCTGCTACTTAGAGCAGCACCAAGCTTCCGTGGAAACAGCTGCTCTTCCCTTGAGCCTCCGAGCTGCAGAGACGATCACGCTAGATGCAGCAGAGGAGACAAGTACAGAGTGCACTGACGTGGCTTACGCGGGCGAAGGCGAAGGTGCAGCGCAGCACTGGCTTCGACTTCTCGAGCCTGTTTGCATGCTAGCAGCTGCTGGAAGTTGGCAAGGGTGATGCGAGCGTGAACAGTGTTGCCGGCATGTCCAGCTGAGAAGGAAGCTACAGAGCCTCAGTGGCTTGTGCTTGGAGACGGGCTGCTTCAAGAACGCCTCCTTTGTAGACGCCTCCTTCTGGCTCAGCTCAAGCTGCGTGGACTCTGCAACACTGAAGCTGTAAGAAACTGCTTCTTAGCCAGCTGCTGCGATGAAGTCTAAGGGCTGCGCCTTACTTCCTGAAGCAGCAAGACTCTTCTCGGCTAAATGTGCTTGCGAAGGAGCATTTGGCTGCACTTCGGCAATTCGCTTAGCGAGCACCCAGAAGTGCCGTGCTCGGCGGCTTCAATCTTCGCCTGCTGCCCTCTGGAGAGAACTGAAGCCCAGCGAGGGCATTCAGCTTTGCTGCTCGTCAGCGTGTACGGTGCTGGCATGCACAACGTGCTGTGCACGGATTTGCCTCAGCTGCAGGTAGAATCATTCTCCTTCTCTTTCGACAGGCTCCGAAGTGCCCGTCTAGCTCTGGCTTAGAGAAATGTGCCGGGAAAGCAGCGCTTGAGCGGTTAGGTGTCCAAGCCTTTCGACAGAGCGCAAGCGGCTGGCCGACGGGAATGGCTCGTGAAGATCATGCTTTTGTGCCGGTCCCTGTTTCTGGGCGAGACCACTACTCGCCTCTTTGCTCTTTACGAGCCTGTCATGGGCGCGGGGGTACTTGGAGCTGCCAAGAACCGTGCAAAGAGCACCGCGATCTGAGGGCGTTGTGCAGGCTGTAAAAGGGGACTGCCCGGGAATGGGGTGCAAAGACAAGTTTCTCCCAGTTGCAGGGGCCAGCGCCGGCAAGCGTGTGCTTCTGGCACACTTCTCCGTGCGAGACGTAGCCGAGGAGCTTTGTGTTCCGATGCGGAGCACAGGAGAGGCAGAGTGTGCTGCCACGTAGCCCCGAGAGGGGACTGTTGTATGCGCCAGGCGTGTTTCGGCAGAAGCAGTGCTCTGGTGCGCCCCTCGGCCGGCAGAGCTTTCTGGGCGAGAAGCAGACGGCTGCTCGCCTCCGGGGCAGTGAAAGCGCCGCTCGCTATACGAAAAGCGAAGAACCAAGCTGCCGTGCACACGGCTTGTGTGCGCATCCTACAGGCTCCAAGGGAAAGCGGGGCTGCCACTCGCTTGCCTGGAAAAGCCACGCTAGCAGCAGAAGAAGGAGCTCCAAAGACAGCTCCTTGTGCTGCTACTTAGAGCAGCACCAAGCTTCCGTGGAAACAGCTGCTCTTCCCTTGAGCCTCCGAGCTGCAGAGACGATCACGCTAGATGCAGCAGAGGAGACAAGTACAGAGTGCACTGACGTGGCTTACGCGGGCGAAGGCGAAGGTGCAGCGCAGCACTGGCTTCGACTTCTCGAGCCTGTTTGCATGCTAGCAGCTGCTGGAAGTTGGCAAGGGTGATGCGAGCGTGAACAGTGTTGCCGGCATGTCCAGCTGAGAAGGAAGCTACAGAGCCTCAGTGGCTTGTGCTTGGAGACGGGCTGCTTCAAGAACGCCTCCTTTGTAGACGCCTCCTTCTGGCTCAGCTCAAGCTGCGTGGACTCTGCAACACTGAAGCTGTAAGAAACTGCT
>NW_028120364.1:0-46093 GCF_965178545.1 Coloeus monedula
AAGCTGGGCACAATGCTTTCCAGGGAAAGCTGGAAGAGAACTAGGTAGCAGCACAAGTAGCCGCAGGTGGAACTTTCTGTTTGCAAGTGCTAACGTGAATCCGCACACAAGCGAGAGGCAGCCACGCTTCCTCTTGCAGCCTGTGCCATGCGCATAGCAGCTCCGTGCCCTGCGCCTTCGTTGTGCCGGAGTCGAAGCGGTGTCTGCTTCTCGCCCAGAGAGCACGGTGCCGGCAGAGAAATGCTCCAGGCTGCTGCCTCTGCCCAAACACGCCTGGGCTCTGCACTTTCTCTCTCGGCGCTAGGGAGCAGCACATTCGCTCTGCCTTGCAGCCTGAATCTGAACGGAAAGCTTCTCAGCTAAGTCTCGCCCAGAGAACAGTTGTAGCTCAACGAGCTTAGCCGGAGCTTACCGTCGACGCCTGGAAACCTGTATTTGCAGCACATCCTAGTGGTAGCCCTCTTTCCTTTACAGCATGCAACAGCGCCGGCACATCGCGGTGCTCTCTGCACCTGCCTTCTCACTTCCAAGTACCACCGCCAAGCTTACAGCCTTGCAGGGAGCCAAGAGGCGGATAGGCGTGTCGCCCAGAAGAACGTGCCAGGACGAAAAGATGCTCTTCCTTTCTCCTGCTCCTTGCCCGAATTGGGTTGCTGTGTTGAAAGTCTTGCCCAGCGAAAAGCTACTGCAGCAAGTGTTTCTCTCCAAACGCATTTCGCTGAGCGAGAGCTCCACGGACAGTTTGGACTCGGTGAAACAGCAAGAAAATGCTTGTCCGTGGAGCTGAAGGAAAATCCCTGCACAGCACACTGTGGCTGCGTGCAGTGTTCACGCTGAAGAGCGGCAAAGCTCCAAGCCACGGCTGGGCTTCACTTCTGTCCAGAGCACAGAAGGCGAAGAAGCAAGCAGCTGGGCACCGGGCTCATGTACTCAGGGGAGCCAATTTCAAATGTCCAGGCAAGAGCTGCTTCACAAGCAGCTGCAGCTGAGAATGCTCTGGCTGCTTCCCAAAGGAAGGCGCAGCCCTTGCACTCCTGGACACAAGCTGGCCAGAAGCAGGTTCCTAAACCTGCCGTGCTGCAGAGTGCATGCAGCTGGAGCACAGGCAGAAGGAGGCGTCCAGAAAGAAGGCGTTCTTCAAGTACCCCCCTCCTCCAGGCAGCCTTGAAACTGAGCACAACACACTGCGCCTCGCCAGCTTCCTTCTCCCCATAGACCGACCGTCCCCTTCTTCACTCTCGCAGCTCCCTTGCCCACTTGCAGCAGCTGCTGCCAAAGAAGAAGGCTCCAGAAGTCAAAGCCTCTGCTGGGCTGCACTATCCCCTTGCCTCACGTCAAAGCAGCAGACACTCTCGGCTGCACTCTGTACTTCCAGTCTCCGCTGCATCTACCACTGTCATCTCTGCATCTCCGAGCATAAAGCTGGGCACAATGCTTTCCAGGGAAAGCTGGAAGAGAACTAGGTAGCAGCACAAGTAGCCGCAGGTGGAACTTTCTGTTTGCAAGTGCTAACGTGAATCCGCACACAAGCGAGAGGCAGCCACGCTTCCTCTTGCAGCCTGTGCCATGCGCATAGCAGCTCCGTGCCCTGCGCCTTCGTTGTGCCGGAGTCGAAGCGGTGTCTGCTTCTCGCCCAGAGAGCACGGTGCCGGCAGAGAAATGCTCCAGGCTGCTGCCTCTGCCCAAACACGCCTGGGCTCTGCACTTTCTCTCTCAGCGCTAGGGAGCAGCACATTCGCTCTGCCTTGCAGCCTGAATCTGAACGGAAAGCTTCTCAGCTAAGTCTCGCCCAGAGAACAGTTGTAGCTCAACGAGCTTAGCCGGAGCTTACCGTCGACGCCTGGAAACCTGTATTTGCAGCACATCCTAGTGGTAGCCCTCTTTCCTTTACAGCATGCAACAGCGCCGGCACATCGCGGTGCTCTCTGCACCTGCCTTCTCACTTCCAAGTACCACCGCCAAGCTTACAGCCTTGCAGGGAGCCAAGAGGCGGATAGGCGTGTCGCCCAGAAGAACGTGCCAGGACGAAAAGACGCTCTTCCTTTCTCCTGCTCCTTGCCCGAATTGGGGTGCTGTGTTGAAAGTCTTGCCCAGCGAAAAGCTACTGCAGCAAGTGTTTCTCTCCAAACGCATTTCGCTGAGCGAGAGCTCCACGGACAGTTTGGACTCGGTGAAACAGCAAGAAAATGCTTGTCCGTGGAGCTGAAGGAAAATCCCTGCACAGCACACTGTGGCTGCGTGCAGTGTTCACGCTGAAGAGCGGCAAAGCTCCAAGCCACGGCTGGGCTTCACTTCTGTCCAGAGCACAGAAGGCGAAGAAGCAAGCAGCTGGGCACCGGGCTCATGTACTCAGGGGAGCCAATTTCAAATGTCCAGCCAAGAGCTGCTTCACAAGCAGCTGCAGCTGAGAAGGCTCTGGCTGCTTCCCAAAGGAAGGCGCAGCCCTTGCACTCCTGGACACAAGCTGGCCAGAAGCAGGTTCCTAAACCTGCCGTGCTGCAGAGTGCATGCAGCTGGAGCACAGGCAGAAGGAGGCGTCCAGAAAGAAGGCGTTCTTCAAGTACCCCCCTCCTCCAGGCAGCCTTGAAACTGAGCACAGCACACTGCGCCTCGCCAGCTTCCTTCTCCCATAGACGGACCGTCCCCTTCTTCACTCTCGCAGCTCCCTTGCCCACTTGCAGCAGCTGCTGCCAAAGAAGAAGGCTCCAGAAGTCAAAGCCTCTGCTGGGCTGCACTTTCCCCTTGCCTCACGTCAAAGCAGCAGACACTCTCGGCTGCACTCTGTATTTCCAGTCTCCGCTGCATCTACCACTGTCATCTCTGCATCTCCGAGCATAAAGCTGGGCACAATGCTTTCCAGGGAAAGCTGGAAGAGAACTAGGTAGCAGCACAAGTAGCCGCAGGTGGAACTTTCTGTTTGCAAGTGCTAACGTGAATCCGCACACAAGCGAGAGGCAGCCACGCTTCCTCTTGCAGCCTGTGCCGTGCGCATAGCAGCTCCGTGCCCTGCGCCTTCGTTGTGCCGGAGTCGAAGCGGTGTCTGGCTTCTCGCCCAGAGAGCACGGTGCCGGCAGAGAAATGCTCCAGGCTGCTGCCTCTGCCCAAACACGCCTGGGCTCTGCACTTTCTCTCTCGGCGCTAGGGAGCAGCACATTCGCTCTGCCTTGCAGCCTGAATCTGAACGGAAAGCTTCTCAGCTAAGTCTCGCCCAGAGAACAGTTGTAGGTCAACGAGCTTAGCCGGAGCTTACCGTCGACGCCTGGAAACCTGTATTTGCAGCACATCCTAGTGGTAGCCCTCTTTCCTTTACAGCATGCAACAGCGCCGGCACATCGCGGTGCTCTCTGCACCTGCCTTCTCACTTCCAAGTACCACCGCCAAGCTTACAGCCTTGCAGGGAGCCAAGAGGCGGATAGGCGTGTCTCCCAGAAGAACGTGCCAGGACGAAAAGACGCTCTTCCTTTCTCCTGCTCCTTGCCCGAATTGGGGTGCTGTGTTGAAAGTCTTGCCCAGCGAAAAGCTACTGCAGCAAGTGTTTCTCTCCAAACGCATTTCGCTGAGCGAGAGCTCCACGGACAGTTTGGACTCGGTGAAACAGCAAGAAAATGCTTGTCCGTGGAGCTGAAGGAAAATCCCTGCACAGCACACTGTGGCTGCGTGCAGTGTTCACGCTGAAGAGCGGCAAAGCTCCAAGCCACGGCTGGGCTTCACTTCTGTCCAGAGCACAGAAGGCGAAGAAGCAAGCAGCTGGGCACCGGGCTCATGTACTCAGGGGAGCCAATTTCAAATGTCCAGCCAAGAGCTGCTTCACAAGCAGCTGCAGCTGAGAAGGCTCTGGCTGCTTCCCAAAGGAAGGCGCAGCCCTTGCACTCCTGGACACAAGCTGGCCAGAAGCAGGTTCCTAAACCTGCCGTGCTGCAGAGTGCATGCAGCTGGAGCACAGGCAGAAGGAGGCGTCCAGAAAGAAGGCGTTCTTCAAGTACCCCCCTCCTCCAGGCAGCCTTGAAACTGAGCACAGCACACTGCGCCTCGGCAGCTTCCTTCTCCCATAGACGGACCGTCCCCTTCTTCACTCTCGCAGCTCCCTTGCCCACTTGCAGCAGCTGCTGCCAAAGAAGAAGGCTCCAGAAGTCAAAGCCTCTGCTGGGCTGCACTTTCCCCTTGCCTCACGTCAAAGCAGCAGACACTCTCGGCTGCACTCTGTATTTCCAGTCTCCGCTGCATCTACCACTGTCATCTCTGCATCTCCGAGCATAAAGCTGGGCACAATGCTTTCCAGGGAAAGCTGGAAGAGAACTTGGTAGCAGCACAAGTAGCCGCAGGTGGAACTTTCTGTTTGCAAGTGCTAACGTGAATCCGCACACAAGCGAGAGGCAGCCACGCTTCCTCTTGCAGCCTGTGCCGTGCGCATAGCAGCTCCGTGCCCTGCGCCTTCGTTGTGCCGGAGTCGAAGCGGTGTCTGGCTTCTCGCCCAGAGAGCACGGTGCCGGCAGAGAAATGCTCCAGGCTGCTGCCTCTGCCCAAACACGCCTGGGCTCTGCACTTTCTCTCTCGGCGCTAGGGAGCAGCACATTCGCTCTGCCTTGCAGCCTGAATCTGAACGGAAAGCTTCTCAGCTAAGTCTCGCCCAGAGAACAGTTGTAGGTCAACGAGCTTAGCCGGAGTTTACCGTCGACGCCTGGAAACCTGTATTTGCAGCACATCCTAGTGGTAGCCCTCTTTCCTTTACAGCATGCAACAGCGCCGGCACATCGCGGTGCTCTCTGCACCTGCCTTCTCACTTCCAAGTACCACCGCCAAGCTTACAGCCTTGCAGGGAGCCAAGAGGCGGATAGGCGTGTCGCCCAGAAGAACGTGCCAGGACGAAAAGACGCTCTTCCTTTCTCCTGCTCCTTGCCCGAATTGGGGTGCTGTGTTGAAAGTCTTGCCCAGCGAAAAGCTACTGCAGCAAGTGTTTCTCTCCAAACGCATTTCGCTGAGCGAGAGCTCCACGGACAGTTTGGACTCGGTGAAACAGCAAGAAAATGCTTGTCCGTGGAGCTGAAGGAAAATCCCCGCACAGCACACTGTGGCTGCGTGCAGTGTTCACGCTGAAGAGCGGCAAAGCTCCAAGCCACGGCTGGGCTTCACTTCTGTCCAGAGCACAGAAGGCGAAGAAGCAAGCAGCTGGGCACCGGGCTCATGTACTCAGGGGAGCCAATTTCAAATGTCCAGCCAAGAGCTGCTTCACAAGCAGCTGCAGCTGAGAAGGCTCTGGCTGCTTCCCAAAGGAAGGCGCAGCCCTTGCACTCCTGGACACAAGCTGGCCAGAAGCAGGTTCCTAAACCTGCCGTGCTGCAGAGTGCATGCAGCTGGAGCACAGGCAGAAGGAGGCGTCCAGAAAGAAGGCGTTCTTCAAGTACCCCCCTCCTCCAGGCAGCCTTGAAACTGAGCACAACACACTGCGCCTCGCCAGCTTCCTTCTCCCCATAGACGGACCGCCCCCTTCTTCACTCTCGCAGCTCCCTTGCCCACTTGCAGCAGCTGCTGCCAAAGAAGAAGGCTCCAGAAGTCAAAGCCTCTGCTGGGCTGCACTCTCCCCTTGCCTCACGTCAAAGCAGCAGACACTCTCGGCTGCACTCTGTATTTCCAGTCTCCGCTGCATCTACCACTGTCATCTCTGCATCTCCGAGCATAAAGCTGGGCACAATGCTTTCCAGGGAAAGCTGGAAGAGAACTAGGTAGCAGCACAAGTAGCCGCAGGTGGAACTTTCTGTTTGCAAGTGCTAACGTGAATCCGCACACAAGCGAGAGGCAGCCACGCTTCCTCTTGCAGCCTGTGCCATGCGCATAGCAGCTCCGTGCCCTGCGCCTTCGTTGTGCCGGAGTCGAAGCGGTGTCTGCTTCTCGCCCAGAGAGCACGGTGCCGGCAGAGAAATGCTCCAGGCTGCTGCCTCTGCCCAAACACGCCTGGGCTCTGCACTTTCTCTCTCAGCGCTAGGGAGCAGCACATTCGCTCTGCCTTGCAGCCTGAATCTGAACGGAAAGCTTCTCAGCTAAGTCTCGCCCAGAGAACAGTTGTAGCTCAACGAGCTTAGCCGGAGCTTACCGTCGACGCCTGGAAACCTGTATTTGCAGCACATCCTAGTGGTAGCCCTCTTTCCTTTACAGCATGCAACAGCGCCGGCACATCGCGGTGCTCTCTGCACCTGCCTTCTCACTTCCAAGTACCACCGCCAAGCTTACAGCCTTGCAGGGAGCCAAGAGGCGGATAGGCGTGTCGCCCAGAAGAACGTGCCAGGACGAAAAGACGCTCTTCCTTTCTCCTGCTCCTTGCCCGAATTGGGGTGCTGTGTTGAAAGTCTTGCCCAGCGAAAAGCTACTGCAGCAAGTGTTTCTCTCCAAACGCATTTCGCTGAGCGAGAGCTCCACGGACAGTTTGGACTCGGTGAAACAGCAAGAAAATGCTTGTCCGTGGAGCTGAAGGAAAATCCCTGCACAGCACACTGTGGCTGCGTGCAGTGTTCACGCTGAAGAGCGGCAAAGCTCCAAGCCACGGCTGGGCTTCACTTCTGTCCAGAGCACAGAAGGCGAAGAAGCAAGCAGCTGGGCACCGGGCTCATGTACTCAGGGGAGCCAATTTCAAATGTCCAGCCAAGAGCTGCTTCACAAGCAGCTGCAGCTGAGAAGGCTCTGGCTGCTTCCCAAAGGAAGGCGCAGCCCTTGCACTCCTGGACACAAGCTGGCCAGAAGCAGGTTCCTAAACCTGCCGTGCTGCAGAGTGCATGCAGCTGGAGCACAGGCAGAAGGAGGCGTCCAGAAAGAAGGCGTTCTTCAAGTACCCCCCTCCTCCAGGCAGCCTTGAAACTGAGCACAGCACACTGCGCCTCGGCAGCTTCCTTCTCCCATAGACGGACCGTCCCCTTCTTCACTCTCGCAGCTCCCTTGCCCACTTGCAGCAGCTGCTGCCAAAGAAGAAGGCTCCAGAAGTCAAAGCCTCTGCTGGGCTGCACTTTCCCCTTGCCTCACGTCAAAGCAGCAGACACTCTCGGCTGCACTCTGTATTTCCAGTCTCCGCTGCATCTACCACTGTCATCTCTGCATCTCCGAGCATAAAGCTGGGCACAATGCTTTCCAGGGAAAGCTGGAAGAGAACTTGGTAGCAGCACAAGTAGCCGCAGGTGGAACTTTCTGTTTGCAAGTGCTAACGTGAATCCGCACACAAGCGAGAGGCAGCCACGCTTCCTCTTGCAGCCTGTGCCGTGCGCATAGCAGCTCCGTGCCCTGCGCCTTCGTTGTGCCGGAGTCGAAGCGGTGTCTGGCTTCTCGCCCAGAGAGCACGGTGCCGGCAGAGAAATGCTCCAGGCTGCTGCCTCTGCCCAAACACGCCTGGGCTCTGCACTTTCTCTCTCGGCGCTAGGGAGCAGCACATTCGCTCTGCCTTGCAGCCTGAATCTGAACGGAAAGCTTCTCAGCTAAGTCTCGCCCAGAGAACAGTTGTAGGTCAACGAGCTTAGCCGGAGCTTACCGTCGACGCCTGGAAACCTGTATTTGCAGCACATCCTAGTGGTAGCCCTCTTTTCTTTACAGCATGCAACAGCGCCGGCACATCGCGGTGCTCTCTGCACCTGCCTTCTCACTTCCAAGTACCACCGCCAAGCTTACAGCCTTGCAGGGAGCCAAGAGGCGGATAGGCGTGTCTCCCAGAAGAACGTGCCAGGACGAAAAGACGCTCTTCCTTTCTCCTGCTCCTTGCCCGAATTGGGGTGCTGTGTTGAAAGTCTTGCCCAGCGAAAAGCTACTGCAGCAAGTGTTTCTCTCCAAACGCATTTCGCTGAGCGAGAGCTCCACGGACAGTTTGGACTCGGTGAAACAGCAAGAAAATGCTTGTCCGTGGAGCTGAAGGAAAATCCCTGCACAGCACACTGTGGCTGCGTGCAGTGTTCACGCTGAAGAGCGGCAAAGCTCCAAGCCACGGCTGGGCTTCACTTCTGTCCAGAGCACAGAAGGCGAAGAAGCAAGCAGCTGGGCACCGGGCTCATGTACTCAGGGGAGCCAATTTCAAATGTCCAGCCAAGAGCTGCTTCACAAGCAGCTGCAGCTGAGAAGGCTCTGGCTGCTTCCCAAAGGAAGGCGCAGCCCTTGCACTCCTGGACACAAGCTGGCCAGAAGCAGGTTCCTAAACCTGCCGTGCTGCAGAGTGCATGCAGCTGGAGCACAGGCAGAAGGAGGCGTCCAGAAAGAAGGCGTTCTTCAAGTACCCCCCTCCTCCAGGCAGCCTTGAAACTGAGCACAGCACACTGCGCCTCGCCAGCTTCCTTCTCCCATAGACGGACCGTCCCCTTCTTCACTCTCGCAGCTCCCTTGCCCACTTGCAGCAGCTGCTGCCAAAGAAGAAGGCTCCAGAAGTCAAAGCCTCTGCTGGGCTGCACTTTCCCCTTGCCTCACGTCAAAGCAGCAGACACTCTCGGCTGCACTCTGTATTTCCAGTCTCCGCTGCATCTACCACTGTCATCTCTGCATCTCCGAGCATAAAGCTGGGCACAATGCTTTCCAGGGAAAGCTGGAAGAGAACTTGGTAGCAGCACAAGTAGCCGCAGGTGGAACTTTCTGTTTGCAAGTGCTAACGTGAATCCGCACACAAGCGAGAGGCAGCCACGCTTCCTCTTGCAGCCTGTGCCGTGCGCATAGCAGCTCCGTGCCCTGCGCCTTCGTTGTGCCGGAGTCGAAGCGGTGTCTGGCTTCTCGCCCAGAGAGCACGGTGCCGGCAGAGAAATGCTCCAGGCTGCTGCCTCTGCCCAAACACGCCTGGGCTCTGCACTTTCTCTCTCGGCGCTAGGGAGCAGCACATTCGCTCTGCCTTGCAGCCTGAATCTGAACGGAAAGCTTCTCAGCTAAGTCTCGCCCAGAGAACAGTTGTAGGTCAACGAGCTTAGCCGGAGCTTACCGTCGACGCCTGGAAACCTGTATTTGCAGCACATCCTAGTGGTAGCCCTCTTTCCTTTACAGCATGCAACAGCGCCGGCACATCGCGGTGCTCTCTGCACCTGCCTTCTCACTTCCAAGTACCACCGCCAAGCTTACAGCCTTGCAGGGAGCCAAGAGGCGGATAGGCGTGTCTCCCAGAAGAACGTGCCAGGACGAAAAGACGCTCTTCCTTTCTCCTGCTCCTTGCCCGAATTGGGGTGCTGTGTTGAAAGTCTTGCCCAGCGAAAAGCTACTGCAGCAAGTGTTTCTCTCCAAACGCATTTCGCTGAGCGAGAGCTCCACGGACAGTTTGGACTCGGTGAAACAGCAAGAAAATGCTTGTCCGTGGAGCTGAAGGAAAATCCCTGCACAGCACACTGTGGCTGCGTGCAGTGTTCACGCTGAAGAGCGGCAAAGCTCCAAGCCACGGCTGGGCTTCACTTCTGTCCAGAGCACAGAAGGCGAAGAAGCAAGCAGCTGGGCACCGGGCTCATGTACTCAGGGGAGCCAATTTCAAATGTCCAGCCAAGAGCTGCTTCACAAGCAGCTGCAGCTGAGAAGGCTCTGGCTGCTTCCCAAAGGAAGGCGCAGCCCTTGCACTCCTGGACACAAGCTGGCCAGAAGCAGGTTCCTAAACCTGCCGTGCTGCAGAGTGCATGCAGCTGGAGCACAGGCAGAAGGAGGCGTCCAGAAAGAAGGCGTTCTTCAAGTACCCCCCTCCTCCAGGCAGCCTTGAAACTGAGCACAGCACACTGCGCCTCGGCAGCTTCCTTCTCCCATAGACGGACCGTCCCCTTCTTCACTCTCGCAGCTCCCTTGCCCACTTGCAGCAGCTGCTGCCAAAGAAGAAGGCTCCAGAAGTCAAAGCCTCTGCTGGGCTGCACTTTCCCCTTGCCTCACGTCAAAGCAGCAGACACTCTCGGCTGCACTCTGTATTTCCAGTCTCCGCTGCATCTACCACTGTCATCTCTGCATCTCCGAGCATAAAGCTGGGCACAATGCTTTCCAGGGAAAGCTGGAAGAGAACTAGGTAGCAGCACAAGTAGCCGCAGGTGGAACTTTCTGTTTGCAAGTGCTAACGTGAATCCGCACACAAGCGAGAGGCAGCCACGCTTCCTCTTGCAGCCTGTGCCGTGCGCATAGCAGCTCCGTGCCCTGCGCCTTCGTTGTGCCGGAGTCGAAGCGGTGTCTGGCTTCTCGCCCAGAGAGCACGGTGCCGGCAGAGAAATGCTCCAGGCTGCTGCCTCTGCCCAAACACGCCTGGGCTCTGCACTTTCTCTCTCGGCGCTAGGGAGCAGCACATTCGCTCTGCCTTGCAGCCTGAATCTGAACGGAAAGCTTCTCAGCTAAGTCTCGCCCAGAGAACAGTTGTAGGTCAACGAGCTTAGCCGGAGCTTACCGTCGACGCCTGGAAACCTGTATTTGCAGCACATCCTAGTGGTAGCCCTCTTTCCTTTACAGCATGCAACAGCGCCGGCACATCGCGGTGCTCTCTGCACCTGCCTTCTCACTTCCAAGTACCACCGCCAAGCTTACAGCCTTGCAGGGAGCCAAGAGGCGGATAGGCGTGTCTCCCAGAAGAACGTGCCAGGACGAAAAGACGCTCTTCCTTTCTCCTGCTCCTTGCCCGAATTGGGGTGCTGTGTTGAAAGTCTTGCCCAGCGAAAAGCTACTGCAGCAAGTGTTTCTCTCCAAACGCATTTCGCTGAGCGAGAGCTCCACGGACAGTTTGGACTCGGTGAAACAGCAAGAAAATGCTTGTCCGTGGAGCTGAAGGAAAATCCCTGCACAGCACACTGTGGCTGCGTGCAGTGTTCACGCTGAAGAGCGGCAAAGCTCCAAGCCACGGCTGGGCTTCACTTCTGTCCAGAGCACAGAAGGCGAAGAAGCAAGCAGCTGGGCACCGGGCTCATGTACTCAGGGGAGCCAATTTCAAATGTCCAGCCAAGAGCTGCTTCACAAGCAGCTGCAGCTGAGAAGGCTCTGGCTGCTTCCCAAAGGAAGGCGCAGCCCTTGCACTCCTGGACACAAGCTGGCCAGAAGCAGGTTCCTAAACCTGCCGTGCTGCAGAGTGCATGCAGCTGGAGCACAGGCAGAAGGAGGCGTCCAGAAAGAAGGCGTTCTTCAAGTACCCCCCTCCTCCAGGCAGCCTTGAAACTGAGCACAGCACACTGCGCCTCGGCAGCTTCCTTCTCCCATAGACGGACCGTCCCCTTCTTCACTCTCGCAGCTCCCTTGCCCACTTGCAGCAGCTGCTGCCAAAGAAGAAGGCTCCAGAAGTCAAAGCCTCTGCTGGGCTGCACTTTCCCCTTGCCTCACGTCAAAGCAGCAGACACTCTCGGCTGCACTCTGTATTTCCAGTCTCCGCTGCATCTACCACTGTCATCTCTGCATCTCCGAGCATAAAGCTGGGCACAATGCTTTCCAGGGAAAGCTGGAAGAGAACTTGGTAGCAGCACAAGTAGCCGCAGGTGGAACTTTCTGTTTGCAAGTGCTAACGTGAATCCGCACACAAGCGAGAGGCAGCCACGCTTCCTCTTGCAGCCTGTGCCGTGCGCATAGCAGCTCCGTGCCCTGCGCCTTCGTTGTGCCGGAGTCGAAGCGGTGTCTGGCTTCTCGCCCAGAGAGCACGGTGCCGGCAGAGAAATGCTCCAGGCTGCTGCCTCTGCCCAAACACGCCTGGGCTCTGCACTTTCTCTCTCGGCGCTAGGGAGCAGCACATTCGCTCTGCCTTGCAGCCTGAATCTGAACGGAAAGCTTCTCAGCTAAGTCTCGCCCAGAGAACAGTTGTAGGTCAACGAGCTTAGCCGGAGTTTACCGTCGACGCCTGGAAACCTGTATTTGCAGCACATCCTAGTGGTAGCCCTCTTTCCTTTACAGCATGCAACAGCGCCGGCACATCGCGGTGCTCTCTGCACCTGCCTTCTCACTTCCAAGTACCACCGCCAAGCTTACAGCCTTGCAGGGAGCCAAGAGGCGGATAGGCGTGTCGCCCAGAAGAACGTGCCAGGACGAAAAGACGCTCTTCCTTTCTCCTGCTCCTTGCCCGAATTGGGGTGCTGTGTTGAAAGTCTTGCCCAGCGAAAAGCTACTGCAGCAAGTGTTTCTCTCCAAACGCATTTCGCTGAGCGAGAGCTCCACGGACAGTTTGGACTCGGTGAAACAGCAAGAAAATGCTTGTCCGTGGAGCTGAAGGAAAATCCCTGCACAGCACACTGTGGCTGCGTGCAGTGTTCACGCTGAAGAGCGGCAAAGCTCCAAGCCACGGCTGGGCTTCACTTCTGTCCAGAGCACAGAAGGCGAAGAAGCAAGCAGCTGGGCACCGGGCTCATGTACTCAGGGGAGCCAATTTCAAATGTCCAGCCAAGAGCTGCTTCACAAGCAGCTGCAGCTGAGAAGGCTCTGGCTGCTTCCCAAAGGAAGGCGCAGCCCTTGCACTCCTGGACACAAGCTGGCCAGAAGCAGGTTCCTAAACCTGCCGTGCTGCAGAGTGCATGCAGCTGGAGCACAGGCAGAAGGAGGCGTCCAGAAAGAAGGCGTTCTTCAAGTACCCCCCTCCTCCAGGCAGCCTTGAAACTGAGCACAACACACTGCGCCTCGCCAGCTTCCTTCTCCCCATAGACGGACCGCCCCCTTCTTCACTCTCGCAGCTCCCTTGCCCACTTGCAGCAGCTGCTGCCAAAGAAGAAGGCTCCAGAAGTCAAAGCCTCTGCTGGGCTGCATTCTCCCCTTGCCTCACGTCAAAGCAGCAGACACTCTCGGCTGCACTCTGTATTTCCAGTCTCCGCTGCATCTACCACTGTCATCTCTGCATCTCCGAGCATAAAGCTGGGCACAATGCTTTCCAGGGAAAGCTGGAAGAGAACTAGGTAGCAGCACAAGTAGCCGCAGGTGGAACTTTCTGTTTGCAAGTGCTAACGTGAATCCGCACACAAGCGAGAGGCAGCCACGCTTCCTCTTGCAGCCTGTGCCATGCGCATAGCAGCTCCGTGCCCTGCGCCTTCGTTGTGCCGGAGTCGAAGCGGTGTCTGCTTCTCGCCCAGAGAGCACGGTGCCGGCAGAGAAATGCTCCAGGCTGCTGCCTCTGCCCAAACACGCCTGGGCTCTGCACTTTCTCTCTCAGCGCTAGGGAGCAGCACATTCGCTCTGCCTTGCAGCCTGAATCTGAACGGAAAGCTTCTCAGCTAAGTCTCGCCCAGAGAACACTTGTAGCTCAACGAGCTTAGCCGGAGCTTACCGTCGACGCCTGGAAACCTGTATTTGCAGCACATCCTAGTGGTAGCCCTCTTTCCTTTACAGCATGCAACAGCGCCGGCACATCGCGGTGCTCTCTGCACCTGCCTTCTCACTTCCAAGTACCACCGCCAAGCTTACAGCCTTGCAGGGAGCCAAGAGGCGGATAGGCGTGTCGCCCAGAAGAACGTGCCAGGACGAAAAGACGCTCTTCCTTTCTCCTGCTCCTTGCCCGAATTGGGGTGCTGTGTTGAAAGTCTTGCCCAGCGAAAAGCTACTGCAGCAAGTGTTTCTCTCCAAACGCATTTCGCTGAGCGAGAGCTCCACGGACAGTTTGGACTCGGTGAAACAGCAAGAAAATGCTTGTCCGTGGAGCTGAAGGAAAATCCCCGCACAGCACACTGTGGCTGCGTGCAGTGTTCACGCTGAAGAGCGGCAAAGCTCCAAGCCACGGCTGGGCTTCACTTCTGTCCAGAGCACAGAAGGCGAAGAAGCAAGCAGCTGGGCACCGGGCTCATGTACTCAGGGGAGCCAATTTCAAATGTCCAGGCAAGAGCTGCTTCACAAGCAGCTGCAGCTGAGAATGCTCTGGCTGCTTCCCAAAGGAAGGCGCAGCCCTTGCACTCCTGGACACAAGCTGGCCAGAAGCAGGTTCCTAAACCTGCCGTGCTGCAGAGTGCATGCAGCTGGAGCACAGGCAGAAGGAGGCGTCCAGAAAGAAGGCGTTCTTCAAGTACCCCCCTCCTCCAGGCAGCCTTGAAACTGAGCACAACACACTGCGCCTCGCCAGCTTCCTTCTCCCCATAGACCGACCGTCCCCTTCTTCACTCTCGCAGCTCCCTTGCCCACTTGCAGCAGCTGCTGCCAAAGAAGAAGGCTCCAGAAGTCAAAGCCTCTGCTGGGCTGCACTATCCCCTTGCCTCACGTCAAAGCAGCAGACACTCTCGGCTGCACTCTGTATTTCCAGTCTCCGCTGCATCTACCACTGTCATCTCTGCATCTCCGAGCATAAAGCTGGGCACAATGCTTTCCAGGGAAAGCTGGAAGAGAACTAGGTAGCAGCACAAGTAGCCGCAGGTGGAACTTTCTGTTTGCAAGTGCTAACGTGAATCCGCACACAAGCGAGAGGCAGCCACGCTTCCTCTTGCAGCCTGTGCCGTGCGCATAGCAGCTCCGTGCCCTGCGCCTTCGTTGTGCCGGAGTCGAAGCGGTGTCTGGCTTCTCGCCCAGAGAGCACGGTGCCGGCAGAGAAATGCTCCAGGCTGCTGCCTCTGCCCAAACACGCCTGGGCTCTGCACTTTCTCTCTCGGCGCTAGGGAGCAGCACATTCGCTCTGCCTTGCAGCCTGAATCTGAACGGAAAGCTTCTCAGCTAAGTCTCGCCCAGAGAACACTTGTAGCTCAACGAGCTTAGCCGGAGCTTACCGTCGACGCCTGGAAACCTGTATTTGCAGCACATCCTAGTGGTAGCCCTCTTTCCTTTACAGCATGCAACAGCGCCGGCACATCGCGGTGCTCTCTGCACCTGCCTTCTCACTTCCAAGTACCACCGCCAAGCTTACAGCCTTGCAGGGAGCCAAGAGGCGGATAGGCGTGTCTCCCAGAAGAACGTGCCAGGACGAAAAGACGCTCTTCCTTTCTCCTGCTCCTTGCCCGAATTGGGGTGCTGTGTTGAAAGTCTTGCCCAGCGAAAAGCTACTGCAGCAAGTGTTTCTCTCCAAACGCATTTCGCTGAGCGAGAGCTCCACGGACAGTTTGGACTCGGTGAAACAGCAAGAAAATGCTTGTCCGTGGAGCTGAAGGAAAATCCCTGCACAGCACACTGTGGCTGCGTGCAGTGTTCACGCTGAAGAGCGGCAAAGCTCCAAGCCACGGCTGGGCTTCACTTCTGTCCAGAGCACAGAAGGCGAAGAAGCAAGCAGCTGGGCACCGGGCTCATGTACTCAGGGGAGCCAATTTCAAATGTCCAGGCAAGAGCTGCTTCACAAGCAGCTGCAGCTGAGAAGGCTCTGGCTGCTTCCCAAAGGAAGGCGCAGCCCTTGCACTCCTGGACACAAGCTGGCCAGAAGCAGGTTCCTAAACCTGCCGTGCTGCAGAGTGCATGCAGCTGGAGCACAGGCAGAAGGAGGCGTCCAGAAAGAAGGCGTTCTTCAAGTACCCCCCTCCTCCAGGCAGCCTTGAAACTGAGCACAACACACTGCGCCTCGCCAGCTTCCTTCTCCCCATAGACCGACCGTCCCCTTCTTCACTCTCGCAGCTCCCTTGCCCACTTGCAGCAGCTGCTGCCAAAGAAGAAGGCTCCAGAAGTCAAAGCCTCTGCTGGGCTGCACTATCCCCTTGCCTCACGTCAAAGCAGCAGACACTCTCGGCTGCACTCTGTACTTCCAGTCTCCGCTGCATCTACCACTGTCATCTCTGCATCTCCGAGCATAAAGCTGGGCACAATGCTTTCCAGGGAAAGCTGGAAGAGAACTAGGTAGCAGCACAAGTAGCCGCAGGTGGAACTTTCTGTTTGCAAGTGCTAACGTGAATCCGCACACAAGCGAGAGGCAGCCACGCTTCCTCTTGCAGCCTGTGCCATGCGCATAGCAGCTCCGTGCCCTGCGCCTTCGTTGTGCCGGAGTCGAAGCGGTGTCTGCTTCTCGCCCAGAGAGCACGGTGCCGGCAGAGAAATGCTCCAGGCTGCTGCCTCTGCCCAAACACGCCTGGGCTCTGCACTTTCTCTCTCAGCGCTAGGGAGCAGCACATTCGCTCTGCCTTGCAGCCTGAATCTGAACGGAAAGCTTCTCAGCTAAGTCTCGCCCAGAGAACAGTTGTAGCTCAACGAGCTTAGCCGGAGCTTACCGTCGACGCCTGGAAACCTGTATTTGCAGCACATCCTAGTGGTAGCCCTCTTTCCTTTACAGCATGCAACAGCGCCGGCACATCGCGGTGCTCTCTGCACCTGCCTTCTCACTTCCAAGTACCACCGCCAAGCTTACAGCCTTGCAGGGAGCCAAGAGGCGGATAGGCGTGTCGCCCAGAAGAACGTGCCAGGACGAAAAGACGCTCTTCCTTTCTCCTGCTCCTTGCCCGAATTGGGGTGCTGTGTTGAAAGTCTTGCCCAGCGAAAAGCTACTGCAGCAAGTGTTTCTCTCCAAACGCATTTCGCTGAGCGAGAGCTCCACGGACAGTTTGGACTCGGTGAAACAGCAAGAAAATGCTTGTCCGTGGAGCTGAAGGAAAATCCCTGCACAGCACACTGTGGCTGCGTGCAGTGTTCACGCTGAAGAGCGGCAAAGCTCCAAGCCACGGCTGGGCTTCACTTCTGTCCAGAGCACAGAAGGCGAAGAAGCAAGCAGCTGGGCACCGGGCTCATGTACTCAGGGGAGCCAATTTCAAATGTCCAGCCAAGAGCTGCTTCACAAGCAGCTGCAGCTGAGAAGGCTCTGGCTGCTTCCCAAAGGAAGGCGCAGCCCTTGCACTCCTGGACACAAGCTGGCCAGAAGCAGGTTCCTAAACCTGCCGTGCTGCAGAGTGCATGCAGCTGGAGCACAGGCAGAAGGAGGCGTCCAGAAAGAAGGCGTTCTTCAAGTACCCCCCTCCTCCAGGCAGCCTTGAAACTGAGCACAGCACACTGCGCCTCGGGAGCTTCCTTCTCCCATAGACGGACCGTCCCCTTCTTCACTCTCGCAGCTCCCTTGCCCACTTGCAGCAGCTGCTGCCAAAGAAGAAGGCTCCAGAAGTCAAAGCCTCTGCTGGGCTGCACTTTCCCCTTGCCTCACGTCAAAGCAGCAGACACTCTCGGCTGCACTCTGTATTTCCAGTCTCCGCTGCATCTACCACTGTCATCTCTGCATCTCCGAGCATAAAGCTGGGCACAATGCTTTCCAGGGAAAGCTGGAAGAGAACTTGGTAGCAGCACAAGTAGCCGCAGGTGGAACTTTCTGTTTGCAAGTGCTAACGTGAATCCGCACACAAGCGAGAGGCAGCCACGCTTCCTCTTGCAGCCTGTGCCGTGCGCATAGCAGCTCCGTGCCCTGCGCCTTCGTTGTGCCGGAGTCGAAGCGGTGTCTGGCTTCTCGCCCAGAGAGCACGGTGCCGGCAGAGAAATGCTCCAGGCTGCTGCCTCTGCCCAAACACGCCTGGGCTCTGCACTTTCTCTCTCGGCGCTAGGGAGCAGCACATTCGCTCTGCCTTGCAGCCTGAATCTGAACGGAAAGCTTCTCAGCTAAGTCTCGCCCAGAGAACAGTTGTAGGTCAACGAGCTTAGCCGGAGCTTACCGTCGACGCCTGGAAACCTGTATTTGCAGCACATCCTAGTGGTAGCCCTCTTTCCTTTACAGCATGCAACAGCGCCGGCACATCGCGGTGCTCTCTGCACCTGCCTTCTCACTTCCAAGTACCACCGCCAAGCTTACAGCCTTGCAGGGAGCCAAGAGGCGGATAGGCGTGTCTCCCAGAAGAACGTGCCAGGACGAAAAGACGCTCTTCCTTTCTCCTGCTCCTTGCCCGAATTGGGGTGCTGTGTTGAAAGTCTTGCCCAGCGAAAAGCTACTGCAGCAAGTGTTTCTCTCCAAACGCATTTCGCTGAGCGAGAGCTCCACGGACAGTTTGGACTCGGTGAAACAGCAAGAAAATGCTTGTCCGTGGAGCTGAAGGAAAATCCCTGCACAGCACACTGTGGCTGCGTGCAGTGTTCACGCTGAAGAGCGGCAAAGCTCCAAGCCACGGCTGGGCTTCACTTCTGTCCAGAGCACAGAAGGCGAAGAAGCAAGCAGCTGGGCACCGGGCTCATGTACTCAGGGGAGCCAATTTCAAATGTCCAGCCAAGAGCTGCTTCACAAGCAGCTGCAGCTGAGAAGGCTCTGGCTGCTTCCCAAAGGAAGGCGCAGCCCTTGCACTCCTGGACACAAGCTGGCCAGAAGCAGGTTCCTAAACCTGCCGTGCTGCAGAGTGCATGCAGCTGGAGCACAGGCAGAAGGAGGCGTCCAGAAAGAAGGCGTTCTTCAAGTACCCCCCTCCTCCAGGCAGCCTTGAAACTGAGCACAGCACACTGCGCCTCGGCAGCTTCCTTCTCCCATAGACGGACCGTCCCCTTCTTCACTCTCGCAGCTCCCTTGCCCACTTGCAGCAGCTGCTGCCAAAGAAGAAGGCTCCAGAAGTCAAAGCCTCTGCTGGGCTGCACTTTCCCCTTGCCTCACGTCAAAGCAGCAGACACTCTCGGCTGCACTCTGTATTTCCAGTCTCCGCTGCATCTACCACTGTCATCTCTGCATCTCCGAGCATAAAGCTGGGCACAATGCTTTCCAGGGAAAGCTGGAAGAGAACTAGGTAGCAGCACAAGTAGCCGCAGGTGGAACTTTCTGTTTGCAAGTGCTAACGTGAATCCGCACACAAGCGAGAGGCAGCCACGCTTCCTCTTGCAGCCTGTGCCGTGCGCATAGCAGCTCCGTGCCCTGCGCCTTCGTTGTGCCGGAGTCGAAGCGGTGTCTGGCTTCTCGCCCAGAGAGCACGGTGCCGGCAGAGAAATGCTCCAGGCTGCTGCCTCTGCCCAAACACGCCTGGGCTCTGCACTTTCTCTCTCGGCGCTAGGGAGCAGCACATTCGCTCTGCCTTGCAGCCTGAATCTGAACGGAAAGCTTCTCAGCTAAGTCTCGCCCAGAGAACAGTTGTAGGTCAACGAGCTTAGCCGGAGCTTACCGTCGACGCCTGGAAACCTGTATTTGCAGCACATCCTAGTGGTAGCCCTCTTTCCTTTACAGCATGCAACAGCGCCGGCACATCGCGGTGCTCTCTGCACCTGCCTTCTCACTTCCAAGTACCACCGCCAAGCTTACAGCCTTGCAGGGAGCCAAGAGGCGGATAGGCGTGTCTCCCAGAAGAACGTGCCAGGACGAAAAGACGCTCTTCCTTTCTCCTGCTCCTTGCCCGAATTGGGGTGCTGTGTTGAAAGTCTTGCCCAGCGAAAAGCTACTGCAGCAAGTGTTTCTCTCCAAACGCATTTCGCTGAGCGAGAGCTCCACGGACAGTTTGGACTCGGTGAAACAGCAAGAAAATGCTTGTCCGTGGAGCTGAAGGAAAATCCCTGCACAGCACACTGTGGCTGCGTGCAGTGTTCACGCTGAAGAGCGGCAAAGCTCCAAGCCACGGCTGGGCTTCACTTCTGTCCAGAGCACAGAAGGCGAAGAAGCAAGCAGCTGGGCACCGGGCTCATGTACTCAGGGGAGCCAATTTCAAATGTCCAGCCAAGAGCTGCTTCACAAGCAGCTGCAGCTGAGAAGGCTCTGGCTGCTTCCCAAAGGAAGGCGCAGCCCTTGCACTCCTGGACACAAGCTGGCCAGAAGCAGGTTCCTAAACCTGCCGTGCTGCAGAGTGCATGCAGCTGGAGCACAGGCAGAAGGAGGCGTCCAGAAAGAAGGCGTTCTTCAAGTACCCCCCTCCTCCAGGCAGCCTTGAAACTGAGCACAGCACACTGCGCCTCGGCAGCTTCCTTCTCCCATAGACGGACCGTCCCCTTCTTCACTCTCGCAGCTCCCTTGCCCACTTGCAGCAGCTGCTGCCAAAGAAGAAGGCTCCAGAAGTCAAAGCCTCTGCTGGGCTGCACTTTCCCCTTGCCTCACGTCAAAGCAGCAGACACTCTCGGCTGCACTCTGTATTTCCAGTCTCCGCTGCATCTACCACTGTCATCTCTGCATCTCCGAGCATAAAGCTGGGCACAATGCTTTCCAGGGAAAGCTGGAAGAGAACTTGGTAGCAGCACAAGTAGCCGCAGGTGGAACTTTCTGTTTGCAAGTGCTAACGTGAATCCGCACACAAGCGAGAGGCAGCCACGCTTCCTCTTGCAGCCTGTGCCGTGCGCATAGCAGCTCCGTGCCCTGCGCCTTCGTTGTGCCGGAGTCGAAGCGGTGTCTGGCTTCTCGCCCAGAGAGCACGGTGCCGGCAGAGAAATGCTCCAGGCTGCTGCCTCTGCCCAAACACGCCTGGGCTCTGCACTTTCTCTCTCGGCGCTAGGGAGCAGCACATTCGCTCTGCCTTGCAGCCTGAATTTGAACGGAAAGCTTCTCAGCTAAGTCTCGCCCAGAGAACAGTTGTAGGTCAACGAGCTTAGCCGGAGTTTACCGTCGACGCCTGGAAACCTGTATTTGCAGCACATCCTAGTGGTAGCCCTCTTTCCTTTACAGCATGCAACAGCGCCGGCACATCGCGGTGCTCTCTGCACCTGCCTTCTCACTTCCAAGTACCACCGCCAAGCTTACAGCCTTGCAGGGAGCCAAGAGGCGGATAGGCGTGTCGCCCAGAAGAACGTGCCAGGACGAAAAGACGCTCTTCCTTTCTCCTGCTCCTTGCCCGAATTGGGGTGCTGTGTTGAAAGTCTTGCCCAGCGAAAAGCTACTGCAGCAAGTGTTTCTCTCCAAACGCATTTCGCTGAGCGAGAGCTCCACGGACAGTTTGGACTCGGTGAAACAGCAAGAAAATGCTTGTCCGTGGAGCTGAAGGAAAATCCCCGCACAGCACACTGTGGCTGCGTGCAGTGTTCACGCTGAAGAGCGGCAAAGCTCCAAGCCACGGCTGGGCTTCACTTCTGTCCAGAGCACAGAAGGCGAAGAAGCAAGCAGCTGGGCACCGGGCTCATGTACTCAGGGGAGCCAATTTCAAATGTCCAGCCAAGAGCTGCTTCACAAGCAGCTGCAGCTGAGAAGGCTCTGGCTGCTTCCCAAAGGAAGGCGCAGCCCTTGCACTCCTGGACACAAGCTGGCCAGAAGCAGGTTCCTAAACCTGCCGTGCTGCAGAGTGCATGCAGCTGGAGCACAGGCAGAAGGAGGCGTCCAGAAAGAAGGCGTTCTTCAAGTACCCCCCTCCTCCAGGCAGCCTTGAAACTGAGCACAACACACTGCGCCTCGCCAGCTTCCTTCTCCCCATAGACGGACCGCCCCCTTCTTCACTCTCGCAGCTCCCTTGCCCACTTGCAGCAGCTGCTGCCAAAGAAGAAGGCTCCAGAAGTCAAAGCCTCTGCTGGGCTGCACTCTCCCCTTGCCTCACGTCAAAGCAGCAGACACTCTCGGCTGCACTCTGTATTTCCAGTCTCCGCTGCATCTACCACTGTCATCTCTGCATCTCCGAGCATAAAGCTGGGCACAATGCTTTCCAGGGAAAGCTGGAAGAGAACTAGGTAGCAGCACAAGTAGCCGCAGGTGGAACTTTCTGTTTGCAAGTGCTAACGTGAATCCGCACACAAGCGAGAGGCAGCCACGCTTCCTCTTGCAGCCTGTGCCATGCGCATAGCAGCTCCGTGCCCTGCGCCTTCGTTGTGCCGGAGTCGAAGCGGTGTCTGCTTCTCGCCCAGAGAGCACGGTGCCGGCAGAGAAATGCTCCAGGCTGCTGCCTCTGCCCAAACACGCCTGGGCTCTGCACTTTCTCTCTCGGCGCTAGGGAGCAGCACATTCGCTCTGCCTTGCAGCCTGAATCTGAACGGAAAGCTTCTCAGCTAAGTCTCGCCCAGAGAACAGTTGTAGCTCAACGAGCTTAGCCGGAGCTTACCGTCGACGCCTGGAAACCTGTATTTGCAGCACATCCTAGTGGTAGCCCTCTTTCCTTTACAGCATGCAACAGCGCCGGCACATCGCGGTGCTCTCTGCACCTGCCTTCTCACTTCCAAGTACCACCGCCAAGCTTACAGCCTTGCAGGGAGCCAAGAGGCGGATAGGCGTGTCGCCCAGAAGAACGTGCCAGGACGAAAAGATGCTCTTCCTTTCTCCTGCTCCTTGCCCGAATTGGGTTGCTGTGTTGAAAGTCTTGCCCAGCGAAAAGCTACTGCAGCAAGTGTTTCTCTCCAAACGCATTTCGCTGAGCGAGAGCTCCACGGACAGTTTGGACTCGGTGAAACAGCAAGAAAATGCTTGTCCGTGGAGCTGAAGGAAAATCCCTGCACAGCACACTGTGGCTGCGTGCAGTGTTCACGCTGAAGAGCGGCAAAGCTCCAAGCCACGGCTGGGCTTCACTTCTGTCCAGAGCACAGAAGGCGAAGAA
Organism: Coloeus monedula; assembly: GCF_965178545.1. Classification (NCBI taxonomy): domain Eukaryota; kingdom Metazoa; phylum Chordata; class Aves; order Passeriformes; family Corvidae; genus Coloeus; species Coloeus monedula. Next base: position 22,188 of record NW_028120364.1, read on the forward strand.
GCAAGCAGCTGGGCACCGGGCTCATGTACTCAGGGGAGCCAATTTCAAATGTCCAGGCAAGAGCTGCTTCACAAGCAGCTGCAGCTGAGAATGCTCTGGCTGCTTCCCAAAGGAAGGCGCAGCCCTTGCACTCCTGGACACAAGCTGGCCAGAAGCAGGTTCCTAAACCTGCCGTGCTGCAGAGTGCATGCAGCTGGAGCACAGGCAGAAGGAGGCGTCCAGAAAGAAGGCGTTCTTCAAGTACCCCCCTCCTCCAGGCAGCCTTGAAACTGAGCACAACACACTGCGCCTCGCCAGCTTCCTTCTCCCCATAGACCGACCGTCCCCTTCTTCACTCTCGCAGCTCCCTTGCCCACTTGCAGCAGCTGCTGCCAAAGAAGAAGGCTCCAGAAGTCAAAGCCTCTGCTGGGCTGCACTATCCCCTTGCCTCACGTCAAAGCAGCAGACACTCTCGGCTGCACTCTGTACTTCCAGTCTCCGCTGCATCTACCACTGTCATCTCTGCATCTCCGAGCATAAAGCTGGGCACAATGCTTTCCAGGGAAAGCTGGAAGAGAACTTGGTAGCAGCACAAGTAGCCGCAGGTGGAACTTTCTGTTTGCAAGTGCTAACGTGAATCCGCACACAAGCGAGAGGCAGCCACGCTTCCTCTTGCAGCCTGTGCCGTGCGCATAGCAGCTCCGTGCCCTGCGCCTTCGTTGTGCCGGAGTCGAAGCGGTGTCTGGCTTCTCGCCCAGAGAGCACGGTGCCGGCAGAGAAATGCTCCAGGCTGCTGCCTCTGCCCAAACACGCCTGGGCTCTGCACTTTCTCTCTCGGCGCTAGGGAGCAGCACATTCGCTCTGCCTTGCAGCCTGAATCTGAACGGAAAGCTTCTCAGCTAAGTCTCGCCCAGAGAACAGTTGTAGGTCAACGAGCTTAGCCGGAGTTTACCGTCGACGCCTGGAAACCTGTATTTGCAGCACATCCTAGTGGTAGCCCTCTTTCCTTTACAGCATGCAACAGCGCCGGCACATCGCGGTGCTCTCTGCACCTGCCTTCTCACTTCCAAGTACCACCGCCAAGCTTACAGCCTTGCAGGGAGCCAAGAGGCGGATAGGCGTGTCGCCCAGAAGAACGTGCCAGGACGAAAAGACGCTCTTCCTTTCTCCTGCTCCTTGCCCGAATTGGGGTGCTGTGTTGAAAGTCTTGCCCAGCGAAAAGCTACTGCAGCAAGTGTTTCTCTCCAAACGCATTTCGCTGAGCGAGAGCTCCACGGACAGTTTGGACTCGGTGAAACAGCAAGAAAATGCTTGTCCGTGGAGCTGAAGGAAAATCCCCGCACAGCACACTGTGGCTGCGTGCAGTGTTCACGCTGAAGAGCGGCAAAGCTCCAAGCCACGGCTGGGCTTCACTTCTGTCCAGAGCACAGAAGGCGAAGAAGCAAGCAGCTGGGCACCGGGCTCATGTACTCAGGGGAGCCAATTTCAAATGTCCAGCCAAGAGCTGCTTCACAAGCAGCTGCAGCTGAGAAGGCTCTGGCTGCTTCCCAAAGGAAGGCGCAGCCCTTGCACTCCTGGACACAAGCTGGCCAGAAGCAGGTTCCTAAACCTGCCGTGCTGCAGAGTGCATGCAGCTGGAGCACAGGCAGAAGGAGGCGTCCAGAAAGAAGGCGTTCTTCAAGTACCCCCCTCCTCCAGGCAGCCTTGAAACTGAGCACAACACACTGCGCCTCGCCAGCTTCCTTCTCCCCATAGACGGACCGCCCCCTTCTTCACTCTCGCAGCTCCCTTGCCCACTTGCAGCAGCTGCTGCCAAAGAAGAAGGCTCCAGAAGTCAAAGCCTCTGCTGGGCTGCACTTTCCCCTTGCCTCACGTCAAAGCAGCAGACACTCTCGGCTGCACTCTGTATTTCCAGTCTCCGCTGCATCTACCACTGTCATCTCTGCATCTCCGAGCATAAAGCTGGGCACAATGCTTTCCAGGGAAAGCTGGAAGAGAACTAGGTAGCAGCACAAGTAGCCGCAGGTGGAACTTTCTGTTTGCAAGTGCTAACGTGAATCCGCACACAAGCGAGAGGCAGCCACGCTTCCTCTTGCAGCCTGTGCCATGCGCATAGCAGCTCCGTGCCCTGCGCCTTCGTTGTGCCGGAGTCGAAGCGGTGTCTGCTTCTCGCCCAGAGAGCACGGTGCCGGCAGAGAAATGCTCCAGGCTGCTGCCTCTGCCCAAACACGCCTGGGCTCTGCACTTTCTCTCTCGGCGCTAGGGAGCAGCACATTCGCTCTGCCTTGCAGCCTGAATCTGAACGGAAAGCTTCTCAGCTAAGTCTCGCCCAGAGAACAGTTGTAGGTCAACGAGCTTAGCCGGAGCTTACCGTCGACGCCTGGAAACCTGTATTTGCAGCACATCCTAGTGGTAGCCCTCTTTCCTTTACAGCATGCAACAGCGCCGGCACATCGCGGTGCTCTCTGCACCTGCCTTCTCACTTCCAAGTACCACCGCCAAGCTTACAGCCTTGCAGGGAGCCAAGAGGCGGATAGGCGTGTCGCCCAGAAGAACGTGCCAGGACGAAAAGATGCTCTTCCTTTCTCCTGCTCCTTGCCCGAATTGGGTTGCTGTGTTGAAAGTCTTGCCCAGCGAAAAGCTACTGCAGCAAGTGTTTCTCTCCAAACGCATTTCGCTGAGCGAGAGCTCCACGGACAGTTTGGACTCGGTGAAACAGCAAGAAAATGCTTGTCCGTGGAGCTGAAGGAAAATCCCCGCACAGCACACTGTGGCTGCGTGCAGTGTTCACGCTGAAGAGCGGCAAAGCTCCAAGCCACGGCTGGGCTTCACTTCTGTCCAGAGCACAGAAGGCGAAGAAGCAAGCAGCTGGGCACCGGGCTCATGTACTCAGGGGAGCCAATTTCAAATGTCCAGCCAAGAGCTGCTTCACAAGCAGCTGCAGCTGAGAAGGCTCTGGCTGCTTCCCAAAGGAAGGCGCAGCCCTTGCACTCCTGGACACAAGCTGGCCAGAAGCAGGTTCCTAAACCTGCCGTGCTGCAGAGTGCATGCAGCTGGAGCACAGGCAGAAGGAGGCGTCCAGAAAGAAGGCGTTCTTCAAGTACCCCCCTCCTCCAGGCAGCCTTGAAACTGAGCACAACACACTGCGCCTCGCCAGCTTCCTTCTCCCCATAGACGGACCGCCCCCTTCTTCACTCTCGCAGCTCCCTTGCCCACTTGCAGCAGCTGCTGCCAAAGAAGAAGGCTCCAGAAGTCAAAGCCTCTGCTGGGCTGCACTCTCCCCTTGCCTCACGTCAAAGCAGCAGACACTCTCGGCTGCACTCTGTATTTCCAGTCTCCGCTGCATCTACCACTGTCATCTCTGCATCTCCGAGCATAAAGCTGGGCACAATGCTTTCCAGGGAAAGCTGGAAGAGAACTAGGTAGCAGCACAAGTAGCCGCAGGTGGAACTTTCTGTTTGCAAGTGCTAACGTGAATCCGCACACAAGCGAGAGGCAGCCACGCTTCCTCTTGCAGCCTGTGCCATGCGCATAGCAGCTCCGTGCCCTGCGCCTTCGTTGTGCCGGAGTCGAAGCGGTGTCTGCTTCTCGCCCAGAGAGCACGGTGCCGGCAGAGAAATGCTCCAGGCTGCTGCCTCTGCCCAAACACGCCTGGGCTCTGCACTTTCTCTCTCGGCGCTAGGGAGCAGCACATTCGCTCTGCCTTGCAGCCTGAATCTGAACGGAAAGCTTCTCAGCTAAGTCTCGCCCAGAGAACAGTTGTAGGTCAACGAGCTTAGCCGGAGCTTACCGTCGACGCCTGGAAACCTGTATTTGCAGCACATCCTAGTGGTAGCCCTCTTTCCTTTACAGCATGCAACAGCGCCGGCACATCGCGGTGCTCTCTGCACCTGCCTTCTCACTTCCAAGTACCACCGCCAAGCTTACAGCCTTGCAGGGAGCCAAGAGGCGGATAGGCGTGTCGCCCAGAAGAACGTGCCAGGACGAAAAGATGCTCTTCCTTTCTCCTGCTCCTTGCCCGAATTGGGTTGCTGTGTTGAAAGTCTTGCCCAGCGAAAAGCTACTGCAGCAAGTGTTTCTCTCCAAACGCATTTCGCTGAGCGAGAGCTCCACGGACAGTTTGGACTCGGTGAAACAGCAAGAAAATGCTTGTCCGTGGAGCTGAAGGAAAATCCCTGCACAGCACACTGTGGCTGCGTGCAGTGTTCACGCTGAAGAGCGGCAAAGCTCCAAGCCACGGCTGGGCTTCACTTCTGTCCAGAGCACAGAAGGCGAAGAAGCAAGCAGCTGGGCACCGGGCTCATGTACTCAGGGGAGCCAATTTCAAATGTCCAGGCAAGAGCTGCTTCACAAGCAGCTGCAGCTGAGAAGGCTCTGGCTGCTTCCCAAAGGAAGGCGCAGCCCTTGCACTCCTGGACACAAGCTGGCCAGAAGCAGGTTCCTAAACCTGCCGTGCTGCAGAGTGCATGCAGCTGGAGCACAGGCAGAAGGAGGCGTCCAGAAAGAAGGCGTTCTTCAAGTACCCCCCTCCTCCAGGCAGCCTTGAAACTGAGCACAACACACTGCGCCTCGCCAGCTTCCTTCTCCCCATAGACCGACCGTCCCCTTCTTCACTCTCGCAGCTCCCTTGCCCACTTGCAGCAGCTGCTGCCAAAGAAGAAGGCTCCAGAAGTCAAAGCCTCTGCTGGGCTGCACTATCCCCTTGCCTCACGTCAAAGCAGCAGACACTCTCGGCTGCACTCTGTACTTCCAGTCTCCGCTGCATCTACCACTGTCATCTCTGCATCTCCGAGCATAAAGCTGGGCACAATGCTTTCCAGGGAAAGCTGGAAGAGAACTAGGTAGCAGCACAAGTAGCCGCAGGTGGAACTTTCTGTTTGCAAGTGCTAACGTGAATCCGCACACAAGCGAGAGGCAGCCACGCTTCCTCTTGCAGCCTGTGCCATGCGCATAGCAGCTCCGTGCCCTGCGCCTTCGTTGTGCCGGAGTCGAAGCGGTGTCTGCTTCTCGCCCAGAGAGCACGGTGCCGGCAGAGAAATGCTCCAGGCTGCTGCCTCTGCCCAAACACGCCTGGGCTCTGCACTTTCTCTCTCAGCGCTAGGGAGCAGCACATTCGCTCTGCCTTGCAGCCTGAATCTGAACGGAAAGCTTCTCAGCTAAGTCTCGCCCAGAGAACAGTTGTAGGTCAACGAGCTTAGCCGGAGCTTACCGTCGACGCCTGGAAACCTGTATTTGCAGCACATCCTAGTGGTAGCCCTCTTTCCTTTACAGCATGCAAGAGCGCCGGCACATCGCGGTGCTCTCTGCACCTGCCTTCTCACTTCCAAGTACCACCGCCAAGCTTACAGCCTTGCAGGGAGCCAAGAGGCGGATAGGCGTGTCGCCCAGAAGAACGTGCCAGGACGAAAAGACGCTCTTCCTTTCTCCTGCTCCTTGCCCGAATTGGGGTGCTGTGTTGAAAGTCTTGCCCAGCGAAAAGCTACTGCAGCAAGTGTTTCTCTCCAAACGCATTTCGCTGAGCGAGAGCTCCACGGACAGTTTGGACTCGGTGAAACAGCAAGAAAATGCTTGTCCGTGGAGCTGAAGGAAAATCCCTGCACAGCACACTGTGGCTGCGTGCAGTGTTCACGCTGAAGAGCGGCAAAGCTCCAAGCCACGGCTGGGCTTCACTTCTGTCCAGAGCACAGAAGGCGAAGAAGCAAGCAGCTGGGCACCGGGCTCATGTACTCAGGGGAGCCAATTTCAAATGTCCAGCCAAGAGCTGCTTCACAAGCAGCTGCAGCTGAGAATGCTCTGGCTGCTTCCCAAAGGAAGGCGCAGCCCTTGCACTCCTGGACACAAGCTGGCCAGAAGCAGGTTCCTAAACCTGCCGTGCTGCAGAGTGCATGCAGCTGGAGCACAGGCAGAAGGAGGCGTCCAGAAAGAAGGCGTTCTTCAAGTACCCCCCTCCTCCAGGCAGCCTTGAAACTGAGCACAGCACACTGCGCCTCGGCAGCTTCCTTCTCCCATAGACGGACCGTCCCCTTCTTCACTCTCGCAGCTCCCTTGCCCACTTGCAGCAGCTGCTGCCAAAGAAGAAGGCTCCAGAAGTCAAAGCCTCTGCTGGGCTGCACTTTCCCCTTGCCTCACGTCAAAGCAGCAGACACTCTCGGCTGCACTCTGTATTTCCAGTCTCCGCTGCATCTACCACTGTCATCTCTGCATCTCCGAGCATAAAGCTGGGCACAATGCTTTCCAGGGAAAGCTGGAAGAGAACTTGGTAGCAGCACAAGTAGCCGCAGGTGGAACTTTCTGTTTGCAAGTGCTAACGTGAATCCGCACACAAGCGAGAGGCAGCCACGCTTCCTCTTGCAGCCTGTGCCGTGCGCATAGCAGCTCCGTGCCCTGCGCCTTCGTTGTGCCGGAGTCGAAGCGGTGTCTGGCTTCTCGCCCAGAGAGCACGGTGCCGGCAGAGAAATGCTCCAGGCTGCTGCCTCTGCCCAAACACGCCTGGGCTCTGCACTTTCTCTCTCGGCGCTAGGGAGCAGCACATTCGCTCTGCCTTGCAGCCTGAATCTGAACGGAAAGCTTCTCAGCTAAGTCTCGCCCAGAGAACAGTTGTAGGTCAACGAGCTTAGCCGGAGCTTACCGTCGACGCCTGGAAACCTGTATTTGCAGCACATCCTAGTGGTAGCCCTCTTTCCTTTACAGCATGCAACAGCGCCGGCACATCGCGGTGCTCTCTGCACCTGCCTTCTCACTTCCAAGTACCACCGCCAAGCTTACAGCCTTGCAGGGAGCCAAGAGGCGGATAGGCGTGTCTCCCAGAAGAACGTGCCAGGACGAAAAGACGCTCTTCCTTTCTCCTGCTCCTTGCCCGAATTGGGGTGCTGTGTTGAAAGTCTTGCCCAGCGAAAAGCTACTGCAGCAAGTGTTTCTCTCCAAACGCATTTCGCTGAGCGAGAGCTCCACGGACAGTTTGGACTCGGTGAAACAGCAAGAAAATGCTTGTCCGTGGAGCTGAAGGAAAATCCCCGCACAGCACACTGTGGCTGCGTGCAGTGTTCACGCTGAAGAGCGGCAAAGCTCCAAGCCACGGCTGGGCTTCACTTCTGTCCAGAGCACAGAAGGCGAAGAAGCAAGCAGCTGGGCACCGGGCTCATGTACTCAGGGGAGCCAATTTCAAATGTCCAGCCAAGAGCTGCTTCACAAGCAGCTGCAGCTGAGAAGGCTCTGGCTGCTTCCCAAAGGAAGGCGCAGCCCTTGCACTCCTGGACACAAGCTGGCCAGAAGCAGGTTCCTAAACCTGCCGTGCTGCAGAGTGCATGCAGCTGGAGCACAGGCAGAAGGAGGCGTCCAGAAAGAAGGCGTTCTTCAAGTACCCCCCTCCTCCAGGCAGCCTTGAAACTGAGCACAGCACACTGCGCCTCGCCAGCTTCCTTCTCCCCATAGACGGACCGCCCCCTTCTTCACTCTCGCAGCTCCCTTGCCCACTTGCAGCAGCTGCTGCCAAAGAAGAAGGCTCCAGAAGTCAAAGCCTCTGCTGGGCTGCACTTTCCCCTTGCCTCACGTCAAAGCAGCAGACACTCTCGGCTGCACTCTGTATTTCCAGTCTCCGCTGCATCTACCACTGTCATCTCTGCATCTCCGAGCATAAAGCTGGGCACAATGCTTTCCAGGGAAAGCTGGAAGAGAACTAGGTAGCAGCACAAGTAGCCGCAGGTGGAACTTTCTGTTTGCAAGTGCTAACGTGAATCCGCACACAAGCGAGAGGCAGCCACGCTTCCTCTTGCAGCCTGTGCCGTGCGCATAGCAGCTCCGTGCCCTGCGCCTTCGTTGTGCCGGAGTCGAAGCGGTGTCTGGCTTCTCGCCCAGAGAGCACGGTGCCGGCAGAGAAATGCTCCAGGCTGCTGCCTCTGCCCAAACACGCCTGGGCTCTGCACTTTCTCTCTCGGCGCTAGGGAGCAGCACATTCGCTCTGCCTTGCAGCCTGAATCTGAACGGAAAGCTTCTCAGCTAAGTCTCGCCCAGAGAACAGTTGTAGGTCAACGAGCTTAGCCGGAGCTTACCGTCGACGCCTGGAAACCTGTATTTGCAGCACATCCTAGTGGTAGCCCTCTTTCCTTTACAGCATGCAACAGCGCCGGCACATCGCGGTGCTCTCTGCACCTGCCTTCTCACTTCCAAGTACCACCGCCAAGCTTACAGCCTTGCAGGGAGCCAAGAGGCGGATAGGCGTGTCGCCCAGAAGAACGTGCCAGGACGAAAAGACGCTCTTCCTTTCTCCTGCTCCTTGCCCGAATTGGGGTGCTGTGTTGAAAGTCTTGCCCAGCGAAAAGCTACTGCAGCAAGTGTTTCTCTCCAAACGCATTTCGCTGAGCGAGAGCTCCACGGACAGTTTGGACTCGGTGAAACAGCAAGAAAATGCTTGTCCGTGGAGCTGAAGGAAAATCCCTGCACAGCACACTGTGGCTGCGTGCAGTGTTCACGCTGAAGAGCGGCAAAGCTCCAAGCCACGGCTGGGCTTCACTTCTGTCCAGAGCACAGAAGGCGAAGAAGCAAGCAGCTGGGCACCGGGCTCATGTACTCAGGGGAGCCAATTTCAAATGTCCAGCCAAGAGCTGCTTCACAAGCAGCTGCAGCTGAGAAGGCTCTGGCTGCTTCCCAAAGGAAGGCGCAGCCCTTGCACTCCTGGACACAAGCTGGCCAGAAGCAGGTTCCTAAACCTGCCGTGCTGCAGAGTGCATGCAGCTGGAGCACAGGCAGAAGGAGGCGTCCAGAAAGAAGGCGTTCTTCAAGTACCCCCCTCCTCCAGGCAGCCTTGAAACTGAGCACAACACACTGCGCCTCGCCAGCTTCCTTCTCCCCATAGACCGACCGTCCCCTTCTTCACTCTCGCAGCTCCCTTGCCCACTTGCAGCAGCTGCTGCCAAAGAAGAAGGCTCCAGAAGTCAAAGCCTCTGCTGGGCTGCACTATCCCCTTGCCTCACGTCAAAGCAGCAGACACTCTCGGCTGCACTCTGTACTTCCAGTCTCCGCTGCATCTACCACTGTCATCTCTGCATCTCCGAGCATAAAGCTGGGCACAATGCTTTCCAGGGAAAGCTGGAAGAGAACTAGGTAGCAGCACAAGTAGCCGCAGGTGGAACTTTCTGTTTGCAAGTGCTAACGTGAATCCGCACACAAGCGAGAGGCAGCCACGCTTCCTCTTGCAGCCTGTGCCATGCGCATAGCAGCTCCGTGCCCTGCGCCTTCGTTGTGCCGGAGTCGAAGCGGTGTCTGCTTCTCGCCCAGAGAGCACGGTGCCGGCAGAGAAATGCTCCAGGCTGCTGCCTCTGCCCAAACACGCCTGGGCTCTGCACTTTCTCTCTCAGCGCTAGGGAGCAGCACATTCGCTCTGCCTTGCAGCCTGAATCTGAACGGAAAGCTTCTCAGCTAAGTCTCGCCCAGAGAACAGTTGTAGCTCAACGAGCTTAGCCGGAGCTTACCGTCGACGCCTGGAAACCTGTATTTGCAGCACATCCTAGTGGTAGCCCTCTTTCCTTTACAGCATGCAACAGCGCCGGCACATCGCGGTGCTCTCTGCACCTGCCTTCTCACTTCCAAGTACCACCGCCAAGCTTACAGCCTTGCAGGGAGCCAAGAGGCGGATAGGCGTGTCGCCCAGAAGAACGTGCCAGGACGAAAAGACGCTCTTCCTTTCTCCTGCTCCTTGCCCGAATTGGGGTGCTGTGTTGAAAGTCTTGCCCAGCGAAAAGCTACTGCAGCAAGTGTTTCTCTCCAAACGCATTTCGCTGAGCGAGAGCTCCACGGACAGTTTGGACTCGGTGAAACAGCAAGAAAATGCTTGTCCGTGGAGCTGAAGGAAAATCCCCGCACAGCACACTGTGGCTGCGTGCAGTGTTCACGCTGAAGAGCGGCAAAGCTCCAAGCCACGGCTGGGCTTCACTTCTGTCCAGAGCACAGAAGGCGAAGAAGCAAGCAGCTGGGCACCGGGCTCATGTACTCAGGGGAGCCAATTTCAAATGTCCAGCCAAGAGCTGCTTCACAAGCAGCTGCAGCTGAGAATGCTCTGGCTGCTTCCCAAAGGAAGGCGCAGCCCTTGCACTCCTGGACACAAGCTGGCCAGAAGCAGGTTCCTAAACCTGCCGTGCTGCAGAGTGCATGCAGCTGGAGCACAGGCAGAAGGAGGCGTCCAGAAAGAAGGCGTTCTTCAAGTACCCCCCTCCTCCAGGCAGCCTTGAAACTGAGCACAGCACACTGCGCCTCGGCAGCTTCCTTCTCCCATAGACGGACCGTCCCCTTCTTCACTCTCGCAGCTCCCTTGCCCACTTGCAGCAGCTGCTGCCAAAGAAGAAGGCTCCAGAAGTCAAAGCCTCTGCTGGGCTGCACTTTCCCCTTGCCTCACGTCAAAGCAGCAGACACTCTCGGCTGCACTCTGTATTTCCAGTCTCCGCTGCATCTACCACTGTCATCTCTGCATCTCCGAGCATAAAGCTGGGCACAATGCTTTCCAGGGAAAGCTGGAAGAGAACTTGGTAGCAGCACAAGTAGCCGCAGGTGGAACTTTCTGTTTGCAAGTGCTAACGTGAATCCGCACACAAGCGAGAGGCAGCCACGCTTCCTCTTGCAGCCTGTGCCGTGCGCATAGCAGCTCCGTGCCCTGCGCCTTCGTTGTGCCGGAGTCGAAGCGGTGTCTGGCTTCTCGCCCAGAGAGCACGGTGCCGGCAGAGAAATGCTCCAGGCTGCTGCCTCTGCCCAAACACGCCTGGGCTCTGCACTTTCTCTCTCGGCGCTAGGGAGCAGCACATTCGCTCTGCCTTGCAGCCTGAATCTGAACGGAAAGCTTCTCAGCTAAGTCTCGCCCAGAGAACAGTTGTAGCTCAACGAGCTTAGCCGGAGTTTACCGTCGACGCCTGGAAACCTGTATTTGCAGCACATCCTAGTGGTAGCCCTCTTTCCTTTACAGCATGCAACAGCGCCGGCACATCGCGGTGCTCTCTGCACCTGCCTTCTCACTTCCAAGTACCACCGCCAAGCTTACAGCCTTGCAGGGAGCCAAGAGGCGGATAGGCGTGTCGCCCAGAAGAACGTGCCAGGACGAAAAGACGCTCTTCCTTTCTCCTGCTCCTTGCCCGAATTGGGGTGCTGTGTTGAAAGTCTTGCCCAGCGAAAAGCTACTGCAGCAAGTGTTTCTCTCCAAACGCATTTCGCTGAGCGAGAGCTCCACGGACAGTTTGGACTCGGTGAAACAGCAAGAAAATGCTTGTCCGTGGAGCTGAAGGAAAATCCCTGCACAGCACACTGTGGCTGCGTGCAGTGTTCACGCTGAAGAGCGGCAAAGCTCCAAGCCACGGCTGGGCTTCACTTCTGTCCAGAGCACAGAAGGCGAAGAAGCAAGCAGCTGGGCACCGGGCTCATGTACTCAGGGGAGCCAATTTCAAATGTCCAGCCAAGAGCTGCTTCACAAGCAGCTGCAGCTGAGAAGGCTCTGGCTGCTTCCCAAAGGAAGGCGCAGCCCTTGCACTCCTGGACACAAGCTGGCCAGAAGCAGGTTCCTAAACCTGCCGTGCTGCAGAGTGCATGCAGCTGGAGCACAGGCAGAAGGAGGCGTCCAGAAAGAAGGCGTTCTTCAAGTACCCCCCTCCTCCAGGCAGCCTTGAAACTGAGCACAGCACACTGCGCCTCGGCAGCTTCCTTCTCCCATAGACGGACCGTCCCCTTCTTCACTCTCGCAGCTCCCTTGCCCACTTGCAGCAGCTGCTGCCAAAGAAGAAGGCTCCAGAAGTCAAAGCCTCTGCTGGGCTGCACTTTCCCCTTGCCTCACGTCAAAGCAGCAGACACTCTCGGCTGCACTCTGTATTTCCAGTCTCCGCTGCATCTACCACTGTCATCTCTGCATCTCCGAGCATAAAGCTGGGCACAATGCTTTCCAGGGAAAGCTGGAAGAGAACTAGGTAGCAGCACAAGTAGCCGCAGGTGGAACTTTCTGTTTGCAAGTGCTAACGTGAATCCGCACACAAGCGAGAGGCAGCCACGCTTCCTCTTGCAGCCTGTGCCGTGCGCATAGCAGCTCCGTGCCCTGCGCCTTCGTTGTGCCGGAGTCGAAGCGGTGTCTGGCTTCTCGCCCAGAGAGCACGGTGCCGGCAGAGAAATGCTCCAGGCTGCTGCCTCTGCCCAAACACGCCTGGGCTCTGCACTTTCTCTCTCGGCGCTAGGGAGCAGCACATTCGCTCTGCCTTGCAGCCTGAATCTGAACGGAAAGCTTCTCAGCTAAGTCTCGCCCAGAGAACAGTTGTAGGTCAACGAGCTTAGCCGGAGCTTACCGTCGACGCCTGGAAACCTGTATTTGCAGCACATCCTAGTGGTAGCCCTCTTTCCTTTACAGCATGCAACAGCGCCGGCACATCGCGGTGCTCTCTGCACCTGCCTTCTCACTTCCAAGTACCACCGCCAAGCTTACAGCCTTGCAGGGAGCCAAGAGGCGGATAGGCGTGTCTCCCAGAAGAACGTGCCAGGACGAAAAGACGCTCTTCCTTTCTCCTGCTCCTTGCCCGAATTGGGGTGCTGTGTTGAAAGTCTTGCCCAGCGAAAAGCTACTGCAGCAAGTGTTTCTCTCCAAACGCATTTCGCTGAGCGAGAGCTCCACGGACAGTTTGGACTCGGTGAAACAGCAAGAAAATGCTTGTCCGTGGAGCTGAAGGAAAATCCCTGCACAGCACACTGTGGCTGCGTGCAGTGTTCACGCTGAAGAGCGGCAAAGCTCCAAGCCACGGCTGGGCTTCACTTCTGTCCAGAGCACAGAAGGCGAAGAAGCAAGCAGCTGGGCACCGGGCTCATGTACTCAGGGGAGCCAATTTCAAATGTCCAGCCAAGAGCTGCTTCACAAGCAGCTGCAGCTGAGAAGGCTCTGGCTGCTTCCCAAAGGAAGGCGCAGCCCTTGCACTCCTGGACACAAGCTGGCCAGAAGCAGGTTCCTAAACCTGCCGTGCTGCAGAGTGCATGCAGCTGGAGCACAGGCAGAAGGAGGCGTCCAGAAAGAAGGCGTTCTTCAAGTACCCCCCTCCTCCAGGCAGCCTTGAAACTGAGCACAGCACACTGCGCCTCGGCAGCTTCCTTCTCCCATAGACGGACCGTCCCCTTCTTCACTCTCGCAGCTCCCTTGCCCACTTGCAGCAGCTGCTGCCAAAGAAGAAGGCTCCAGAAGTCAAAGCCTCTGCTGGGCTGCACTTTCCCCTTGCCTCACGTCAAAGCAGCAGACACTCTCGGCTGCACTCTGTATTTCCAGTCTCCGCTGCATCTACCACTGTCATCTCTGCATCTCCGAGCATAAAGCTGGGCACAATGCTTTCCAGGGAAAGCTGGAAGAGAACTTGGTAGCAGCACAAGTAGCCGCAGGTGGAACTTTCTGTTTGCAAGTGCTAACGTGAATCCGCACACAAGCGAGAGGCAGCCACGCTTCCTCTTGCAGCCTGTGCCGTGCGCATAGCAGCTCCGTGCCCTGCGCCTTCGTTGTGCCGGAGTCGAAGCGGTGTCTGGCTTCTCGCCCAGAGAGCACGGTGCCGGCAGAGAAATGCTCCAGGCTGCTGCCTCTGCCCAAACACGCCTGGGCTCTGCACTTTCTCTCTCAGCGCTAGGGAGCAGCACATTCGCTCTGCCTTGCAGCCTGAATCTGAACGGAAAGCTTCTCAGCTAAGTCTCGCCCAGAGAACAGTTGTAGGTCAACGAGCTTAGCCGGAGCTTACCGTCGACGCCTGGAAACCTGTATTTGCAGCACATCCTAGTGGTAGCCCTCTTTCCTTTACAGCATGCAACAGCGCCGGCACATCGCGGTGCTCTCTGCACCTGCCTTCTCACTTCCAAGTACCACCGCCAAGCTTACAGCCTTGCAGGGAGCCAAGAGGCGGATAGGCGTGTCTCCCAGAAGAACGTGCCAGGACGAAAAGACGCTCTTCCTTTCTCCTGCTCCTTGCCCGAATTGGGGTGCTGTGTTGAAAGTCTTGCCCAGCGAAAAGCTACTGCAGCAAGTGTTTCTCTCCAAACGCATTTCGCTGAGCGAGAGCTCCACGGACAGTTTGGACTCGGTGAAACAGCAAGAAAATGCTTGTCCGTGGAGCTGAAGGAAAATCCCTGCACAGCACACTGTGGCTGCGTGCAGTGTTCACGCTGAAGAGCGGCAAAGCTCCAAGCCACGGCTGGGCTTCACTTCTGTCCAGAGCACAGAAGGCGAAGAAGCAAGCAGCTGGGCACCGGGCTCATGTACTCAGGGGAGCCAATTTCAAATGTCCAGCCAAGAGCTGCTTCACAAGCAGCTGCAGCTGAGAAGGCTCTGGCTGCTTCCCAAAGGAAGGCGCAGCCCTTGCACTCCTGGACACAAGCTGGCCAGAAGCAGGTTCCTAAACCTGCCGTGCTGCAGAGTGCATGCAGCTGGAGCACAGGCAGAAGGAGGCGTCCAGAAAGAAGGCGTTCTTCAAGTACCCCCCTCCTCCAGGCAGCCTTGAAACTGAGCACAACACACTGCGCCTCGCCAGCTTCCTTCTCCCCATAGACGGACCGCCCCCTTCTTCACTCTCGCAGCTCCCTTGCCCACTTGCAGCAGCTGCTGCCAAAGAAGAAGGCTCCAGAAGTCAAAGCCTCTGCTGGGCTGCACTCTCCCCTTGCCTCACGTCAAAGCAGCAGACACTCTCGGCTGCACTCTGTATTTCCAGTCTCCGCTGCATCTACCACTGTCATCTCTGCATCTCCGAGCATAAAGCTGGGCACAATGCTTTCCAGGGAAAGCTGGAAGAGAACTAGGTAGCAGCACAAGTAGCCGCAGGTGGAACTTTCTGTTTGCAAGTGCTAACGTGAATCCGCACACAAGCGAGAGGCAGCCACGCTTCCTCTTGCAGCCTGTGCCATGCGCATAGCAGCTCCGTGCCCTGCGCCTTCGTTGTGCCGGAGTCGAAGCGGTGTCTGCTTCTCGCCCAGAGAGCACGGTGCCGGCAGAGAAATGCTCCAGGCTGCTGCCTCTGCCCAAACACGCCTGGGCTCTGCACTTTCTCTCTCGGCGCTAGGGAGCAGCACATTCGCTCTGCCTTGCAGCCTGAATCTGAACGGAAAGCTTCTCAGCTAAGTCTCGCCCAGAGAACAGTTGTAGCTCAACGAGCTTAGCCGGAGCTTACCGTCGACGCCTGGAAACCTGTATTTGCAGCACATCCTAGTGGTAGCCCTCTTTCCTTTACAGCATG
This sequence comes from Coloeus monedula, assembly GCF_965178545.1. Lineage (NCBI taxonomy): Eukaryota > Metazoa > Chordata > Aves > Passeriformes > Corvidae > Coloeus > Coloeus monedula. Next base: position 37,376 of record NW_028120364.1, read on the forward strand.
CAACAGCGCCGGCACATCGCGGTGCTCTCTGCACCTGCCTTCTCACTTCCAAGTACCACCGCCAAGCTTACAGCCTTGCAGGGAGCCAAGAGGCGGATAGGCGTGTCGCCCAGAAGAACGTGCCAGGACGAAAAGATGCTCTTCCTTTCTCCTGCTCCTTGCCCGAATTGGGTTGCTGTGTTGAAAGTCTTGCCCAGCGAAAAGCTACTGCAGCAAGTGTTTCTCTCCAAACGCATTTCGCTGAGCGAGAGCTCCACGGACAGTTTGGACTCGGTGAAACAGCAAGAAAATGCTTGTCCGTGGAGCTGAAGGAAAATCCCTGCACAGCACACTGTGGCTGCGTGCAGTGTTCACGCTGAAGAGCGGCAAAGCTCCAAGCCACGGCTGGGCTTCACTTCTGTCCAGAGCACAGAAGGCGAAGAAGCAAGCAGCTGGGCACCGGGCTCATGTACTCAGGGGAGCCAATTTCAAATGTCCAGGCAAGAGCTGCTTCACAAGCAGCTGCAGCTGAGAATGCTCTGGCTGCTTCCCAAAGGAAGGCGCAGCCCTTGCACTCCTGGACACAAGCTGGCCAGAAGCAGGTTCCTAAACCTGCCGTGCTGCAGAGTGCATGCAGCTGGAGCACAGGCAGAAGGAGGCGTCCAGAAAGAAGGCGTTCTTCAAGTACCCCCCTCCTCCAGGCAGCCTTGAAACTGAGCACAACACACTGCGCCTCGCCAGCTTCCTTCTCCCCATAGACCGACCGTCCCCTTCTTCACTCTCGCAGCTCCCTTGCCCACTTGCAGCAGCTGCTGCCAAAGAAGAAGGCTCCAGAAGTCAAAGCCTCTGCTGGGCTGCACTATCCCCTTGCCTCACGTCAAAGCAGCAGACACTCTCGGCTGCACTCTGTACTTCCAGTCTCCGCTGCATCTACCACTGTCATCTCTGCATCTCCGAGCATAAAGCTGGGCACAATGCTTTCCAGGGAAAGCTGGAAGAGAACTTGGTAGCAGCACAAGTAGCCGCAGGTGGAACTTTCTGTTTGCAAGTGCTAACGTGAATCCGCACACAAGCGAGAGGCAGCCACGCTTCCTCTTGCAGCCTGTGCCGTGCGCATAGCAGCTCCGTGCCCTGCGCCTTCGTTGTGCCGGAGTCGAAGCGGTGTCTGGCTTCTCGCCCAGAGAGCACGGTGCCGGCAGAGAAATGCTCCAGGCTGCTGCCTCTGCCCAAACACGCCTGGGCTCTGCACTTTCTCTCTCGGCGCTAGGGAGCAGCACATTCGCTCTGCCTTGCAGCCTGAATCTGAACGGAAAGCTTCTCAGCTAAGTCTCGCCCAGAGAACAGTTGTAGGTCAACGAGCTTAGCCGGAGTTTACCGTCGACGCCTGGAAACCTGTATTTGCAGCACATCCTAGTGGTAGCCCTCTTTCCTTTACAGCATGCAACAGCGCCGGCACATCGCGGTGCTCTCTGCACCTGCCTTCTCACTTCCAAGTACCACCGCCAAGCTTACAGCCTTGCAGGGAGCCAAGAGGCGGATAGGCGTGTCGCCCAGAAGAACGTGCCAGGACGAAAAGACGCTCTTCCTTTCTCCTGCTCCTTGCCCGAATTGGGGTGCTGTGTTGAAAGTCTTGCCCAGCGAAAAGCTACTGCAGCAAGTGTTTCTCTCCAAACGCATTTCGCTGAGCGAGAGCTCCACGGACAGTTTGGACTCGGTGAAACAGCAAGAAAATGCTTGTCCGTGGAGCTGAAGGAAAATCCCCGCACAGCACACTGTGGCTGCGTGCAGTGTTCACGCTGAAGAGCGGCAAAGCTCCAAGCCACGGCTGGGCTTCACTTCTGTCCAGAGCACAGAAGGCGAAGAAGCAAGCAGCTGGGCACCGGGCTCATGTACTCAGGGGAGCCAATTTCAAATGTCCAGCCAAGAGCTGCTTCACAAGCAGCTGCAGCTGAGAAGGCTCTGGCTGCTTCCCAAAGGAAGGCGCAGCCCTTGCACTCCTGGACACAAGCTGGCCAGAAGCAGGTTCCTAAACCTGCCGTGCTGCAGAGTGCATGCAGCTGGAGCACAGGCAGAAGGAGGCGTCCAGAAAGAAGGCGTTCTTCAAGTACCCCCCTCCTCCAGGCAGCCTTGAAACTGAGCACAACACACTGCGCCTCGCCAGCTTCCTTCTCCCCATAGACGGACCGCCCCCTTCTTCACTCTCGCAGCTCCCTTGCCCACTTGCAGCAGCTGCTGCCAAAGAAGAAGGCTCCAGAAGTCAAAGCCTCTGCTGGGCTGCACTCTCCCCTTGCCTCACGTCAAAGCAGCAGACACTCTCGGCTGCACTCTGTATTTCCAGTCTCCGCTGCATCTACCACTGTCATCTCTGCATCTCCGAGCATAAAGCTGGGCACAATGCTTTCCAGGGAAAGCTGGAAGAGAACTAGGTAGCAGCACAAGTAGCCGCAGGTGGAACTTTCTGTTTGCAAGTGCTAACGTGAATCCGCACACAAGCGAGAGGCAGCCACGCTTCCTCTTGCAGCCTGTGCCATGCGCATAGCAGCTCCGTGCCCTGCGCCTTCGTTGTGCCGGAGTCGAAGCGGTGTCTGCTTCTCGCCCAGAGAGCACGGTGCCGGCAGAGAAATGCTCCAGGCTGCTGCCTCTGCCCAAACACGCCTGGGCTCTGCACTTTCTCTCTCGGCGCTAGGGAGCAGCACATTCGCTCTGCCTTGCAGCCTGAATCTGAACGGAAAGCTTCTCAGCTAAGTCTCGCCCAGAGAACAGTTGTAGCTCAACGAGCTTAGCCGGAGCTTACCGTCGACGCCTGGAAACCTGTATTTGCAGCACATCCTAGTGGTAGCCCTCTTTCCTTTACAGCATGCAACAGCGCCGGCACATCGCGGTGCTCTCTGCACCTGCCTTCTCACTTCCAAGTACCACCGCCAAGCTTACAGCCTTGCAGGGAGCCAAGAGGCGGATAGGCGTGTCGCCCAGAAGAACGTGCCAGGACGAAAAGATGCTCTTCCTTTCTCCTGCTCCTTGCCCGAATTGGGTTGCTGTGTTGAAAGTCTTGCCCAGCGAAAAGCTACTGCAGCAAGTGTTTCTCTCCAAACGCATTTCGCTGAGCGAGAGCTCCACGGACAGTTTGGACTCGGTGAAACAGCAAGAAAATGCTTGTCCGTGGAGCTGAAGGAAAATCCCTGCACAGCACACTGTGGCTGCGTGCAGTGTTCACGCTGAAGAGCGGCAAAGCTCCAAGCCACGGCTGGGCTTCACTTCTGTCCAGAGCACAGAAGGCGAAGAAGCAAGCAGCTGGGCACCGGGCTCATGTACTCAGGGGAGCCAATTTCAAATGTCCAGGCAAGAGCTGCTTCACAAGCAGCTGCAGCTGAGAATGCTCTGGCTGCTTCCCAAAGGAAGGCGCAGCCCTTGCACTCCTGGACACAAGCTGGCCAGAAGCAGGTTCCTAAACCTGCCGTGCTGCAGAGTGCATGCAGCTGGAGCACAGGCAGAAGGAGGCGTCCAGAAAGAAGGCGTTCTTCAAGTACCCCCCTCCTCCAGGCAGCCTTGAAACTGAGCACAACACACTGCGCCTCGCCAGCTTCCTTCTCCCCATAGACCGACCGTCCCCTTCTTCACTCTCGCAGCTCCCTTGCCCACTTGCAGCAGCTGCTGCCAAAGAAGAAGGCTCCAGAAGTCAAAGCCTCTGCTGGGCTGCACTATCCCCTTGCCTCACGTCAAAGCAGCAGACACTCTCGGCTGCACTCTGTACTTCCAGTCTCCGCTGCATCTACCACTGTCATCTCTGCATCTCCGAGCATAAAGCTGGGCACAATGCTTTCCAGGGAAAGCTGGAAGAGAACTAGGTAGCAGCACAAGTAGCCGCAGGTGGAACTTTCTGTTTGCAAGTGCTAACGTGAATCCGCACACAAGCGAGAGGCAGCCACGCTTCCTCTTGCAGCCTGTGCCGTGCGCATAGCAGCTCCGTGCCCTGCGCCTTCGTTGTGCCGGAGTCGAAGCGGTGTCTGCTTCTCGCCCAGAGAGCACGGTGCCGGCAGAGAAATGCTCCAGGCTGCTGCCTCTGCCCAAACACGCCTGGGCTCTGCACTTTCTCTCTCAGCGCTAGGGAGCAGCACATTCGCTCTGCCTTGCAGCCTGAATCTGAACGGAAAGCTTCTCAGCTAAGTCTCGCCCAGAGAACAGTTGTAGCTCAACGAGCTTAGCCGGAGCTTACCGTCGACGCCTGGAAACCTGTATTTGCAGCACATCCTAGTGGTAGCCCTCTTTCCTTTACAGCATGCAACAGCGCCGGCACATCGCGGTGCTCTCTGCACCTGCCTTCTCACTTCCAAGTACCACCGCCAAGCTTACAGCCTTGCAGGGAGCCAAGAGGCGGATAGGCGTGTCGCCCAGAAGAACGTGCCAGGACGAAAAGACGCTCTTCCTTTCTCCTGCTCCTTGCCCGAATTGGGGTGCTGTGTTGAAAGTCTTGCCCAGCGAAAAGCTACTGCAGCAAGTGTTTCTCTCCAAACGCATTTCGCTGAGCGAGAGCTCCACGGACAGTTTGGACTCGGTGAAACAGCAAGAAAATGCTTGTCCGTGGAGCTGAAGGAAAATCCCTGCACAGCACACTGTGGCTGCGTGCAGTGTTCACGCTGAAGAGCGGCAAAGCTCCAAGCCACGGCTGGGCTTCACTTCTGTCCAGAGCACAGAAGGCGAAGAAGCAAGCAGCTGGGCACCGGGCTCATGTACTCAGGGGAGCCAATTTCAAATGTCCAGCCAAGAGCTGCTTCACAAGCAGCTGCAGCTGAGAAGGCTCTGGCTGCTTCCCAAAGGAAGGCGCAGCCCTTGCACTCCTGGACACAAGCTGGCCAGAAGCAGGTTCCTAAACCTGCCGTGCTGCAGAGTGCATGCAGCTGGAGCACAGGCAGAAGGAGGCGTCCAGAAAGAAGGCGTTCTTCAAGTACCCCCCTCCTCCAGGCAGCCTTGAAACTGAGCACAGCACACTGCGCCTCGCCAGCTTCCTTCTCCCATAGACGGACCGTCCCCTTCTTCACTCTCGCAGCTCCCTTGCCCACTTGCAGCAGCTGCTGCCAAAGAAGAAGGCTCCAGAAGTCAAAGCCTCTGCTGGGCTGCACTTTCCCCTTGCCTCACGTCAAAGCAGCAGACACTCTCGGCTGCACTCTGTATTTCCAGTCTCCGCTGCATCTACCACTGTCATCTCTGCATCTCCGAGCATAAAGCTGGGCACAATGCTTTCCAGGGAAAGCTGGAAGAGAACTAGGTAGCAGCACAAGTAGCCGCAGGTGGAACTTTCTGTTTGCAAGTGCTAACGTGAATCCGCACACAAGCGAGAGGCAGCCACGCTTCCTCTTGCAGCCTGTGCCGTGCGCATAGCAGCTCCGTGCCCTGCGCCTTCGTTGTGCCGGAGTCGAAGCGGTGTCTGCTTCTCGCCCAGAGAGCACGGTGCCGGCAGAGAAATGCTCCAGGCTGCTGCCTCTGCCCAAACACGCCTGGGCTCTGCACTTTCTCTCTCGGCGCTAGGGAGCAGCACATTCGCTCTGCCTTGCAGCCTGAATCTGAACGGAAAGCTTCTCAGCTAAGTCTCGCCCAGAGAACAGTTGTAGGTCAACGAGCTTAGCCGGAGCTTACCGTCGACGCCTGGAAACCTGTATTTGCAGCACATCCTAGTGGTAGCCCTCTTTCCTTTACAGCATGCAACAGCGCCGGCACATCGCGGTGCTCTCTGCACCTGCCTTCTCACTTCCAAGTACCACCGCCAAGCTTACAGCCTTGCAGGGAGCCAAGAGGCGGATAGGCGTGTCTCCCAGAAGAACGTGCCAGGACGAAAAGACGCTCTTCCTTTCTCCTGCTCCTTGCCCGAATTGGGGTGCTGTGTTGAAAGTCTTGCCCAGCGAAAAGCTACTGCAGCAAGTGTTTCTCTCCAAACAGCATTTCGCTGAGCGAGAGCTCCACGGACAGTTTGGACTCGGTGAAACAGCAAGAAAATGCTTGTCCGTGGAGCTGAAGGAAAATCCCTGCACAGCACACTGTGGCTGCGTGCAGTGTTCACGCTGAAGAGCGGCAAAGCTCCAAGCCACGGCTGGGCTTCACTTCTGTCCAGAGCACAGAAGGCGAAGAAGCAAGCAGCTGGGCACCGGGCTCATGTACTCAGGGGAGCCAATTTCAAATGTCCAGCCAAGAGCTGCTTCACAAGCAGCTGCAGCTGAGAAGGCTCTGGCTGCTTCCCAAAGGAAGGCGCAGCCCTTGCACTCCTGGACACAAGCTGGCCAGAAGCAGGTTCCTAAACCTGCCGTGCTGCAGAGTGCATGCAGCTGGAGCACAGGCAGAAGGAGGCGTCCAGAAAGAAGGCGTTCTTCAAGTACCCCCCTCCTCCAGGCAGCCTTGAAACTGAGCACAACACACTGCGCCTCGCCAGCTTCCTTCTCCCCATAGACCGACCGTCCCCTTCTTCACTCTCGCAGCTCCCTTGCCCACTTGCAGCAGCTGCTGCCAAAGAAGAAGGCTCCAGAAGTCAAAGCCTCTGCTGGGCTGCACTTTCCCCTTGCCTCACGTCAAAGCAGCAGACACTCTCGGCTGCACTCTGTATTTCCAGTCTCCGCTGCATCTACCACTGTCATCTCTGCATCTCCGAGCATAAAGCTGGGCACAATGCTTTCCAGGGAAAGCTGGAAGAGAACTTGGTAGCAGCACAAGTAGCCGCAGGTGGAACTTTCTGTTTGCAAGTGCTAACGTGAATCCGCACACAAGCGAGAGGCAGCCACGCTTCCTCTTGCAGCCTGTGCCGTGCGCATAGCAGCTCCGTGCCCTGCGCCTTCGTTGTGCCGGAGTCGAAGCGGTGTCTGGCTTCTCGCCCAGAGAGCACGGTGCCGGCAGAGAAATGCTCCAGGCTGCTGCCTCTGCCCAAACACGCCTGGGCTCTGCACTTTCTCTCTCGGCGCTAGGGAGCAGCACATTCGCTCTGCCTTGCAGCCTGAATCTGAACGGAAAGCTTCTCAGCTAAGTCTCGCCCAGAGAACAGTTGTAGGTCAACGAGCTTAGCCGGAGCTTACCGTCGACGCCTGGAAACCTGTATTTGCAGCACATCCTAGTGGTAGCCCTCTTTCCTTTACAGCATGCAACAGCGCCGGCACATCGCGGTGCTCTCTGCACCTGCCTTCTCACTTCCAAGTACCACCGCCAAGCTTACAGCCTTGCAGGGAGCCAAGAGGCGGATAGGCGTGTCGCCCAGAAGAACGTGCCAGGACGAAAAGACGCTCTTCCTTTCTCCTGCTCCTTGCCCGAATTGGGGTGCTGTGTTGAAAGTCTTGCCCAGCGAAAAGCTACTGCAGCAAGTGTTTCTCTCCAAACGCATTTCGCTGAGCGAGAGCTCCACGGACAGTTTGGACTCGGTGAAACAGCAAGAAAATGCTTGTCCGTGGAGCTGAAGGAAAATCCCTGCACAGCACACTGTGGCTGCGTGCAGTGTTCACGCTGAAGAGCGGCAAAGCTCCAAGCCACGGCTGGGCTTCACTTCTGTCCAGAGCACAGAAGGCGAAGAAGCAAGCAGCTGGGCACCGGGCTCATGTACTCAGGGGAGCCAATTTCAAATGTCCAGCCAAGAGCTGCTTCACAAGCAGCTGCAGCTGAGAAGGCTCTGGCTGCTTCCCAAAGGAAGGCGCAGCCCTTGCACTCCTGGACACAAGCTGGCCAGAAGCAGGTTCCTAAACCTGCCGTGCTGCAGAGTGCATGCAGCTGGAGCACAGGCAGAAGGAGGCGTCCAGAAAGAAGGCGTTCTTCAAGTACCCCCCTCCTCCAGGCAGCCTTGAAACTGAGCACAGCACACTGCGCCTCGGCAGCTTCCTTCTCCATAGACGGACCGTCCCCTTCTTCACTCTCGCAGCTCCCTTGCCCACTTGCAGCAGCTGCTGCCAAAGAAGAAGGCTCCAGAAGTCAAAGCCTCTGCTGGGCTGCACTTTCCCCTTGCCTCACGTCAAAGCAGCAGACACTCTCGGCTGCACTCTGTATTTCCAGTCTCCGCTGCATCTACCACTGTCATCTCTGCATCTCCGAGCATAAAGCTGGGCACAATGCTTTCCAGGGAAAGCTGGAAGAGAACTTGGTAGCAGCACAAGTAGCCGCAGGTGGAACTTTCTGTTTGCAAGTGCTAACGTGAATCCGCACACAAGCGAGAGGCAGCCACGCTTCCTCTTGCAGCCTGTGCCGTGCGCATAGCAGCTCCGTGCCCTGCGCCTTCGTTGTGCCGGAGTCGAAGCGGTGTCTGGCTTCTCGCCCAGAGAGCACGGTGCCGGCAGAGAAATGCTCCAGGCTGCTGCCTCTGCCCAAACACGCCTGGGCTCTGCACTTTCTCTCTCGGCGCTAGGGAGCAGCACATTCGCTCTGCCTTGCAGCCTGAATCTGAACGGAAAGCTTCTCAGCTAAGTCTCGCCCAGAGAACAGTTGTAGGTCAACGAGCTTAGCCGGAGCTTACCGTCGACGCCTGGAAACCTGTATTTGCAGCACATCCTAGTGGTAGCCCTCTTTCCTTTACAGCATGCAACAGCGCCGGCACATCGCGGTGCTCTCTGCACCTGCCTTCTCACTTCCAAGTACCACCGCCAAGCTTACAGCCTTGCAGGGAGCCAAGAGGCGGATAGGCGTGTCTCCCAGAAGAACGTGCCAGGACGAAAAGACGCTCTTCCTTTCTCCTGCTCCTTGCCCGAATTGGGGTGCTGTGTTGAAAGTCTTGCCCAGCGAAAA